>NC_090790.1:8475000-8485000 GCF_040054535.1 Antennarius striatus | reverse complement strand
TATGTTAATGTTTATGTGTTTATTTATGTATTTCTCTTTGTGTATTTTCTTTCTCTATGTATTGTCATGTAAGGCACCACATGTCGAGGACACACGTGTGTTTTACAGCATGTACAGCCTGCCTGTGTTTTACTCACACACTTTTGTTACACATATCTGTTGTGTGAATGAAGACATCAGTGTTTTTTTTCCACAAAGAGTTTCGTCCAATGTAAGTCGAGTCAAATTATTAACCAGATCCACTCATGTATATGAATTAGTTTGTCTCAGACTTCAAACTCTGCAGTGTGAATTTTGATGCTATGATCTTAGCCTCAAATTAAATAATTAAATATCGAAATATAAACCAAGGGCAACAAAGTGAGGTTCATAGAGATTTGAGAACATTTTACTTACATTCTGCTCACAGTGAATTGATGGGAAAACTTCCTGGAACCAATTTTGCTGATGCATCTCATGGCTTTTTTTTTTTTTTGAGAAATGAACAAAAAATCATGTTCTAGTTCTTTGTAGTGTTAATGATTAAGTTATCTAAATTGCTAGAGAGCAAATAAATTATTCCTGAGCTGTTCGACATCAGAACCATTTGCATTCTCTGTCGACAAAAACTTCTGAGTTTTGCAGTCAAGGTTGATTTTTCTTCCTGTGGAGGTCGGCTTTCTTCTGCAGATCTGTTTAAATGCAACTGTTTCTATTGACTGTGCAAAAGTCAAATATTGATTCTGTTTTTTATTGTGTGGAATGCCATGAGCTCAGTCTCTTGTTTCAGAGGTCTGATCATACCGTAATTAAGAAAGGACTCTGGTTACATTGATTTGAAGTGCTTTAAAATGAACTTCACCTTCTAAGGAGGACGTCTGCATGAAAGTGCTGCAAAGTTAACCACATGGTGAAGACACAAATATGATAGCAGAGTGGTTTTTATTATTCATCATTTAAACTTTCTATTTATGGCAAGTGACATATTCAAACCAAACTAGTTGATAGTCATTCGGCCCTTAGCAGACGTCTTCCTGTGGACCCGTCTTAGCTCTCTGTGATGTTCCATGCATCCTCCCTTCTCCTCGTCAATCCAAACCTCCATCTTTTCTGTGCTTTGGTCACTCCCTGAACATTAGAAATCATCGGGGAGGGTGACGAGAGGTCTGCTCGCAGGAAGAGGCTAAAGTACTGCAGTCTCTCTGGAGAGACAGGCAGAGTTACGCAACGCAACAAAAATCCTCTTCTGTTCTCCTCTGATCAAATGAAAACTAAAACAAAAAGCTCCTTTGTCAGAAAAAAAAAATCCTGCTTTTAGCTCATCTGTGTACGTATGTGTGTGTGTGTGTGTGTGTGTGTGTGTGTGTGTGTGTGTGTGCGTGTGTGTGTGTGTGTTTGTGTGTGTGTATGTGTGTGCGTGAAAACAGGAGACAAAGACATTAAGGAGTGAACACCATACCATGGTGTCTACCACCTCTGTAGCTCGAATACATTAGAGCCATATGCACACACCCACACACACACACATACACACACACACACACACTGACCTCTGGACAGTGTTCTGTCTTCCTGTGTCTTCCTGTGTCATCTCTAGTGTTACACATCCAAAACACTTTCTGAACACAAACCACTAAATGATGGCTGCAGGGTGGGAGAGGTGTGTGTGCTTCAAGAGAGAGACAGAACACAGGAAAAGCAGAAGCATTTTGCACGTGTGTATGTGTGTGTGTGTGTGTGTGTGTGTGTGTGTGTGTGTGTGTGTGTGTGTGTATGTGTGTGTGTGTATTACCCTAGGCAAGGCTAGATGGATGGATGTTCTGACCTACCTGGAGGGGTGCAGGCACGCTTATTTACACAAAGCACCCTTAGGTGTGTAGGTGCCTGACTGTGTGTCTATGACAGTGTGTGGATGCATGATTTTTTTGGTTTATAAGCCACCAAATTTATAGATATCATTGTGAATGCAGAGAAATGTGTGGATATCCACCGCGAACTTGCCAGTGATTTTTCTTCTTCTAGTAAAGTTGTTTCTTCTTCTTCTTCGACCTCCAGTGGAGGATTTTACACGGTGCCATCAGTTCCAATGCTTTTATCTCTGTTTTTAACCCTGCTGTGTCCAGCCAGTGTCCCTTCTGTCCCCTTCGTGAGACAGTCTTTCATGCCTTTAGTGAGTGTATGAGACTTGCAGTGCTCTTCACTCTTTTAACAAATGTTTTTAATCTGTTCAGTGAAAATTTTAATATCAGAAAATTTATTTATGGTGCTGGGTACAAGAAATCGAATCAAAGAAAGTGGCAGCTTTGAAATTTAATCTCTGGAGAGGCAAAACTGGCAATTTACGTGACCAGAAAGAGAAGAATTGTAAAAAAAAATACTGTTCAAGAAGCAGCTACTGTTTTTTGATGTAACATCAGATGTCGCTTAAAACTAGAATTTGGTTTTTACAAAATGACAAAAGACCTAAATAAGTTTAGGAACATCTGGTGTCACAAAAATGTCCTATGCACTTCAGTTGATGATCAACTCACTCTTGCAAATTTCCTGATATGATGCACTGATTTTTAAATTGTGTTTGTTTTTATTGGTTTTTAGTATTTTTGAAGCACTTTAGCACTTTCATCTAATGTAAAATTGTAAAATGTTTGAGTGCGATTAAAGTGTTTTTGCAAAAATAAAAAAATAAAAATTCTTCTTCTTCTTCATATATATTGATATTACTTTGCTGAGTTGAAAATGTTTCTGTGTGGTTTGCAACCCACAACCAATGACAGAGCAGGACAGACTACAGGCAATCTGTAGTTCAGTCTACATCCGATGGTTTTTTTGTTTGTCACAAGTTCTATGACTCACAAAAATCTCTAAATCTGTTTTAAATATTTTTTTTAATCCTATCTTGACTTGTCTTTCATTGCAATCTAATTCTGTTCTTTAGGTAAGTGTGTATTTAACGTGGGATCCTATGTTATCTGAGTTCATACATAAATGCTGTGTAACTGCACAATCAGAAAATAACTTTGTTTTGTTGTTATTTTTACATTTTCATGTCCACAGCTAAATCACGCTTCATATTATCCATCCTTTAGTATGGATCCTCTCCAGAAATGAAGTAATGCCACATTCCTTTACCTAGCTTCATTAAAATCAGGCTGTCAGTTTTCCTGTTATCCAGACAAACCATGACAAACATAACTAACCATAAACGTGACCTCTAGTGATCCCCCAGCAGCAAAAACAATTAGCCTCCCTATTATCAGAGACGCTGTGTGCATTTCGGCAGTGATATTTAATTCATCCAACACAGAGACAAGATCTAATATTAATAGATCGTCCATGAACCCAAAAGGTCACACAGTCCAAGTTAATGTTGTATAATTGCTTTGTTACAGCAACAGCTCTATTGATTAATCTCAAGCCAATCAGAGCTGTCTAACAGTATTTATTGCTAAAAACAATGTTTTGTCTTTGGAAGCAGTTCCTATTTCCTATTAATTCTATGCACAGAGTTTTGTTTTGCTGGGGTGACATTAAGGCACCCATCAACAAGCAGCCCTGAAGATTCTCCAGCAGCTCAGAAAACACAGCATTTGCTTTCAGACTGTGTACTCCTGCTTTTACATAATCAAGAATTACATTTACTTCTGATGGTTATTCAAAATGAGTCAATCAGCTGTTTCAAGATGAGCAAATAAATCTGAAATGTAATAATAGATGTTCCAATTCAACTGCAATTTTTCCGGGTTTAATGATTGCTTGAATGACAAGCCTATCTGTTTTTACAGTGTGAGAGCTCCACAGTCACAGAATCACATTGATCTGCCCCTAAAGGGCGAATAAATTGTGTATGTATTTTATGGAAGCAGAAAAAAATCTATTCTGCTCTTTACAAAGCTTGCTGCCTCTTTAAATCAGACGGTGATCAATGTGTGTATTGACTCATTCAGCGTGACATTGTGTATCACCTGTACGCGCATAAAATGCAACGTACAGTATGTGAAATCCACGGTCAAAGATTGTTTGTGAGCAAAGTGCATGAGCAACACTTCCACATTTACGAAACGTAATTGTCGCACAACTTTTCACTTCTTTTATTTTCATGTCTTTTTCATACACGTGCAGGAACATCTGCCTTCAGGTGTGTTACAGAAATAAGGAAATATACTCGTCATGTATTTGTGTACACGTGTGTGTCTTTTCAACCCTCCAGCAGGTTCATTTTTGTATTGACAACCTGCTTGTCGCTGTCATACAGAGAACATGAGTAGAAAGGCCATTCTCATTTAGCCTGATAAAGCGCCTGTAGCATCGTAACGACCTCTGGCCGTTTATAAATCATACTTTAACATGTGGGAGGCAGACCTCTAACCGCTGACTGATTGCAGAATTGATCAAAATTACTCATTCATGAATCACAACATTTTAAAAAGGTGAGGTGTTCTGGTGGGAAATAATAGCGCCATAAATATCACAAGTTATATTTTGTCTGATCTTTTACTTCATGATGTGTGATTTTATTTCATTGTAAAGCTAAAATAAGTATTTTTTTTAAATTTTTTTATCCATCCATCTCTTTTTTCCTCCCCTCCTTACTGTTTCTGTCAAAGTCAGTCTTTTTCCAACCACCTCTCTTCATATTAATCTGCATAGGAACAATCTGAAGCTCATGTTTACTGATTCGCCCAATCAGGTATCAGTTCTCCCTTGAGGTTCAAGATTCGCCTTGAGTGTATGCATGCATGGGTGTGTGTGTGTGTGTGTGTGTGTGTGTGTGTGTGTGTGTGTGGGGTGGTGGTGGTGGTGGGTGGGGGGTGAACAAAGGAGGAAAATCCCTGGGGGAGTCGGGCATAATGCACACGCGTTGATCGATCCTCAGCAATTACCAGCGAATCGAAATGTGATTTATTTCCCAAAGAATCATCTCAATATCAAGAGAGCTGGCAACAGGATGGGAGGGTGAGCGGGGGGGGGGGGGGAGTGTCCGCTCACACTCTTTTGTTACACCCTTCCTCTCCTAACTTAGTCTGTGCTCTCCTTTTCTTGTTTTTTTATTCCATCTCCCTACTTTTTGTTCCCTCTTCTGTCTATCCTGATTCTCCGTTGTATTCCACCCTTTCTTTTATTCCTGTGTCGATTCCGTCCCTCCCTCTCTCTTCACCCCCCCCCCCCCCACTGCTCCCCTGTGAGGCTATCATTCTGAGGCCTTGTCAATAAGACCAGTCAACCAAACAAAAAGAACTACTGACCAATTGAGGTATTTTGATTCTTAATCCCCCCCCCCCATCCTTACCCTCCTCCTTGCCTTCCTTTCACCAGCAACCCCCCCCCCCCCCCCTCTGTTCCCTTTTTTTGCACTTAATTAAGTCGCCAAGTGGCTGTCAGGAATAATTTTTTGTTGCTGCACGGGGCTGAGGGCCACGGCGGACTTGACATTTGATAATATTGCGTCTCCACGTTGATTGAAATTGATTTTAGGGGTGGGGGTGGGGGGGGCTGCTCTCAGCCGCTGTGATCGTTTGACAACTCTCAGCCAATCAGCCCCAAGGACAGCCTGTGGACCCCCACGTCTTTGGTGTGGCAACTCATATTCCTACGAGTGATGGCTGGGGCCCTGGATGTGTGTGTGTGTGTGTGTGTGTGTGTGTGTGTGTGTGTGTGTGTGTGTGTGTGTGTGTGTGTGTGTGTGTGTATGTGTGTGCATGTGTGTGTGAAAGAGAGAGAGTGATAGCGTGTGTGTGTGTGTGTGTGTGTGTGTGAGTGCGAGTGTGGTGCCAAGGGTCGGACATGGAGTACCGTTGCGGGGTCATGGAACTGGCAGTCACATTTCCAATAAATCAGCTAAACAGTGCAGAGAAAATGTGAGTTTATGCACAAGACTTCACGTGTGTGCGTGCATGCATGTGTGTGTTAGCGTGTATGTGTGTGAGACGAGTTATTTTTGTGTATGCAGCTTTGCGTATGAGTAACACACAGTCACACAATCTGTTTGGTGTCTTTACTCTAAACAACCTCTGCCCCCTTCAGCTACGCATTTCCCTCGCTAGATAATAGAGGCTATAATGTTAGATGCAAATGACTGTTTTAATTGTTGCCTTATTAGCAGGGAGTGGGGGTATTAACTAAAGAACATCATGATGAAATGCCACTCAAAAAACAGGCTGCAGTCGGAATCAATCAGGACAATTAATTACAACCAAGAACACCACCATCAGTGTTTCCATAATGTTTACAATTAGACTCGGCTGTGCTCTCGTGTCACTTCTCTCTCCAACTGCAGGCCGAGATCAGAAACCAGTCACGCGTCCTGGGGTGTCCCGTACGGGTCCAGAACATGTGCCCTGTCATGTTTGTCCCTAAAAGGCCAAATTCAATGCCGTTATTGTTGCTTCTTTTGGATCATCACGCCTAAGGTTTGAAAGACTGACAAAGAAATACTCTGAATACTGATTTAATTAGTTTCAACCAATTTTCTTCTCAGCTTTTCTGATATATTCTTTAGGTTTAATTAGATCTGCATCTCACAGGCTTTTCCATTGTTTATCTTGCTGACCCTTATTTATTGTTATAGTAATATAACAATTAAATATTGTAATGAAAAACACAATTCAGATGAGATGGAAAGCATTTTATACTGCAGCAGTGTCGAGTTGTTGATGTGTTTGAAAAGCTTTACGTGTAAAGCCGTCATTTCTGCATGATATGAAATCTACAAATGATACTTTAATAATGTTGAAAATGTGCTTTAATATAATAAGTCTGTCCTTTCAGGTGTAATATTCGGCGCTACGTAATTCACCATATGGTATACATTATGTACAGACAGGATAATGACAGTAAAACATGTAATTGTGCATGATTTGAGTTAGTTTATTAAATAGATTGATGGATGAGACAAATTTTGAACACTTATGTTTGTTTGGATTGTTTCTCTTTTAAGCTGTCAATCCAACCAGGTCTCATTGAATACTGTCTTTTTTTAATTTTTTTTTTTACTTGACTGTTATGGGAAGAATTCAGTCCATTTCATCACCTGACGTGAAAATGTGTTGAACAGTCAAACGGAGCTCAAGTGGCTTCCTTTATAAAAATCAACAAACTGTTAGGATAACTGTCATTAACATTTGAATCTCCAGGAAATTTCGGCACCTTTTCATGGGGTATCCACGCCGTAGATTATTTTTCTTCTCATTTTAGAGCCCAAACTCATTCATGGGTTGTGTTATCATTTTGCTCCCATTTTAATTGGGTTATAGGTGTCACTTGATGTGTGTGACTCTCTGAGAGACGTTCCATATTCCTTATAAGGATCTGTCTTCTAAGCCCCTTTTTTAGGCTCTATAATCACCTCTCATTGCTTCAGGCAAAAAGAAAACTGTACCAGACACACACAGAGGAGAGACTGATTTTATTTTGGAGGGGAGCCTGTCTTAACTGTGATGTTTTTATTCACGAGTTAACAACGTCTGCTCTGCTAACGCGGCCTCTATTAAGCTCCTGTCAACAACGACATGACAATTTACAGAAATCGTTATACGACTATTTTCTCCTTGTGTTTAAAAAAGGTAAAACAATCAACGTTTTAATGACTGAAGTTGCTGCTTGCGTTATTTTTTTCCTTGCACCAGCCAAGAAATGTGTTTTCATTTTAACTTGAATTTTCCCTCACGTTAAGTTTTTTTTACAGTCTGAACAGTCATGAACTAGTTTAAAGGACTCATTGGAATGAATGAATAGCAAGCGGCAGAGGTTTAATCTAACTTAAATACCTGAGGGACAACGTTTTCATACATATTTTTGAGATATTTTCTATATCCCTGCCATCTTCCACTCTGACATCTATTTTCCTCTTCTTCGGTGTTCTCTTCTCCCTCCGACCTGTCTTCCTCTCTCCTCTGCCTCGCCGCTCTTCGTCACTCGTCTCCTCTGCTCAGCACTCTTGTCCGACAGCCCAGCTATTAACCTCTGGCCTTGTGTCTCTCCTCCATCACTGTTGGAGTAATTAGGAGGTCAGTCCAACCCTCCTCTATCATTTGCCCCAACACACATTCTCACATACACACAATTTCTTTGCAATGTATTTCTCTCTTATACCACATGATGTGACAGATTTATGGTGACCGCTGCAAGAATTTAGAAAAGATAAACTACTTAATTTAAGCAAGGTGTAGGCTTAATAAAGAATTTAAAAAAAAAAGAAAAGAAAAAAGAAAAAACAAAAATAAAATAAAATAAGAACAAATAAACCAATGCAAATGTGTTCAGCTTTCAAACTCAGTGCACTATTCTTTTTTTTTTTTTTTTTGCACAGAAATTAAAATGTTCAGATAAAAGTTCAGATAAAAATACTTTTGTTTCATTGAAAGGGTACATTTCAAAGGTTTTTGGATTTTTCAAAATAAAACAACTATAAAAGCGTCACAAATGGTGAATGAAACAATACACAATGTCAAACTTGTCAGCTAATCTTCATATTACCCAAGTACGTACACACACACACACACGCACACACACACTCACACACACACACGCACACACAGAGTTGGCAGGAACAAGCAATGAGCTGTCAGAACATTCTGACATGACACAGGTCATTGGCTGATCCCCGTCTGTCACAGTTCTGTGTCTTTCTCTATCATTCTCTCCATCCCTCCCCTCCTCCTTCCTCTGCGTCTCATTAACACAACGTACAATTAAAGTGTGTGCATCAGTGTCAGACCCCTGCTATTAGCACCTCAGCCTAAATGGCACTTGGCAGGGAGCTGACTCACAGCTTCCTCCTCCCAGTCAAATTAAAGTCTTCACATATGATCAATGCCAAAACATGTTAACACCTAATTATCTTTAACAGAGCAGCACATGCACAGCGGCACCGCGGCCTATGGAGGTGGACTGACTCTGTCCAGCTCCGGTCACCTTTGTCGGCAAGAGATCAATTTAAAGATCTGATTCAAATGAAAGTTCATCGTCTAATTATCACGTCTTCTCAAAGAAACAAACGCTGCATCAAACTCTGTCATCACAAAATAACGTTGACCTTGTTCTACATATCATCCTATTTAAAGCAAAGCCAGTAAATCTGTCAGAAGAAGTTCGCTGGCTGCAATTAAAACTGCAAAGGGTAATTTTAAGGTGTGAATTTAACAACTCATTCATTTAGAAAGTAATCAATGTTTTTCCGCTCAAATCGCAATCCAGTCTGTAGACGTGAAAACACATTGGGGTGGAGGTGAGGAAGGGGGGGAGGGGGTGCTCTTAACTCTCACACACAGACACACACACTGTGTGTCTCGCACACACCCGCACACACACTGCAACAGTAAATATCTGAGATCTAAATCGTCTTCACAGCGTTGCCTAATTGCTCCCAACAACATGGTAGCTGATTAACTTGTAATTGCTGCTCTGAAAGCGGCCTGTCCCTCTCTTCTCGTTAGGGTTATTACTGACTATAATTACCGCTAATGTGCAAAAAAGGAACACACACTCACATGCACATGCACATGCGAACACATCGCCTCCCATGTAAGCAGACACGCAAGGTGGAACTCACGCGCATGCACCTGAACCCACACGATCTTCTTCTGCAACACGCTCGCGCGCACACCTCGACAGGAGAATACTTATTTTCTTTGAAACTGTGACGGATGCACAAAGCAATAACAGTGAAATTTAGGAAACCAAATTCATTTTCAGTGTGTTGCCTCATTTAAGCAGTGGGATGCACTGTAATGGTCTTGACGTGGAACAAATCTGACATTTGTATCCCTCGAGCCCGTGACTGAGGCCAATACACGCGGTTGTTTTCAACCCACAGTTTTGTGAGTGCGGGACTTCATTCTGTCTCGAGTTTTAGCTGATTGTTACGTTGTGAGCAAACCGAGGGAAGCTTTTTTTTCTTTTCTCTTGTACTTGGTTAAAAGCGCTCCTTGATTTAAAAATGAAACTGGATCAACGCAATCCTTCAAATTCCTAGTAAAAACAATCATCCAAATACAATGTCACATAAACAAATTATTACAAAAAT
>NC_090790.1:8437500-8470000 GCF_040054535.1 Antennarius striatus | reverse complement strand
AGAAGGCATTTCCTCTTTTCCCTTGAGGCCGTGTGTGTGTGTGTGTGTGTGTGTGTGTGTGTGTGTGTATGTGTGTGTGTGTGTGTGTGTGAGAGAGAAAGAGAGAGAGAGAGAGAAAGGAGGGTTGGAGCAAAATTGTATTTTTCTGTTCACATACGTGCATACTGGAGTGTATGAATGCAAAATTATTTGTGCACATACATGTGTGTGCGTGTGTGTGCTTGTGTGTGTATACATGTCCGCGTTCATCTGAATGGGGATTCATTTGGAGGCCATTTCAAAATTAAATGCGTTTGGTCAGGCAGATTGCTTCATGCCTCTGTTATGTTGCTGTGAATGCAATGTAGTGTTTGACGGATATGAGAACTGACAGGATAGGACACACACTCACACACACGCACACGCACACGCACACGCACACACACACACACAACTTTATTCATTCTTACCCTCATTCACTACACAACTCTTTTGTCGCCTTCACTCCACAAGCCCTGACTCTCATCCCTCTTTATGTGTTGTGTTTCTCTTGTTAATTGCCATTCATGGTGTTTCATTTCATTTTAATATTTCATTACATACATAATGTAGATTTGAGTAAAACCATGACAAGAAACTCCCTTTCCTTTTGTTTGCATGCTTGAAAACAGTCCTGAGAATCAGTATTTATCATAATAAATACTGATATGAATGTATTCATTAATGTTCAATATGTTCAGTAATGTGTTGAAAAATGGATGATAATGGCTAGAATGAAATGAAAATTATAAATAATCAAAACAAATAAAAAGAAAAACAATGCTTTTCTTTCAAAATTCCATAGATTTGTTTCAGTTCATTGACTGAAGTCCTTTTGGTGATCAATTTAGGTGATTTAGATTTAATTTGTCTGATATTCCCATTATTTTGTTTTATTTATTTATTTATTTATTTTACATTTACCAAATTCTAATGATGTTACAAGCTTTGTTCTCTCCTTAAAATAAATGATTCAGTCACAGATAAACACTCTAACACACGCAAGGGGATTTACTGTACAGATGGTCCCCTCAAATATCCTGCACACATTTCCTTTTCCAAAACCAAAAAGTTGGTTTAAGAACAATATGCCAAGCCACCAGTATATGTGTGTGTGTGTGTGTGTGTGTGTGTGTGTGTGTGTGTGCGTGCGTGTGTGCGTGCGTGTGTGTGTGTGTGTGCGCTTCAACCATAACTAAACACTATCAGTCCTGTCAGTCTGTGAATTTCCTGTGTGGTGACAGTCTGCATCTGCTGTCTAGTGTATCATCTGTATACAAACACACACACACACACACACACACACACACACACACACACACACACACACACACACACACACACGCACACACACAAATATGTCTTCATTTTCTTCAAGTAATATTCGTAAATGTCGTGAAGCTGATCGATTGCAGGTAGATGTGTGTGGGTGTTTTTACTGTAGGTTTTATGAATAAAGGTGCAGAAATTGGATTCTATTATTTCATAACACTTCCTTTGAATTCCTAATGAACTTTTTTCTCTCTCTGACTCCACATCCAACTTAGTTGTACATTTTTCAGTGTGTGTGTCTCATTCACTTTGGACAGGAGGACTTCTCACACGATGAGCCGATGAAAGCCACTGAAAGGTAATGGAATCTCAGCTGAGGAGAGCCAGCCAATCGGCCGCAACTAAAATACATTACCATCAAACACACACACACACGCACGCACGCGCACACACACACACACACACACATACACACACATTCGCATCCCGATTGTGGTGGCAGCTGTCTAGCTAGTGAGACAATTTGAGCTGCCATTCAAATGAAGAAAGTGTTTGCGTGAGCCCTGGAGAGAGATGAAAGCAGAGAGAGAGTTCTTTTTTAATATGGAAATACTGCTGTATGTCACAAATCATAATAGAAATGTGCTTTTTTTTTTTAAAAAAAATTCTCGGGAACTTAAATGAAGAATCGTTTTGACCCACTGATTAGAACTGAAATGATTTAGCTTCAGCTGATGTTAACATGTAACTCTGCCATTGAACCTGAAAGAGAGAGAGAGATACAAATAAACAAAAACAAAACAAAACATGCCAATAAACAAGATAAACATTGGTAAATAAGTAATGCTGAGTTGAAAGTGGTTGTAGCTTCATAGTTAAAGAACTACAAAGACAGTAAGTTTTACATCCACATTAAAAAATGGTTTGTCAGCGTCCACAATTACTTTCATTATTGTATGTTTTTTAATAAATTCATTGATATTATTTTTATGGTTCTTTTCCATGAGTAGTTGAGCAAAAAGCTTCTTACTTACTAACTTGTCTCATTTTATCGCTTTGTGGGTCCCAGGTGTTGCTGGAGCCGATCCAAGCTGACTACAGGTGCAGGGTACACTCCAGACGCCTCGCCAACTCATCATGGAGTAGTCACAAACTAACTAATGTGATTAAGCGCTTGATAAAAAAAAATAAAAAATTGATTGATTGTTTGCTGGCATGGATTTTGAGCGACGATGACAATCCAGACTACAGAGCAGATAGTAAAGAAGAAACCTGGGAGACATGATTCTCTAAACAACCTCATCTGACCAAATATCAATATGAATTTAAAACATAGTTAAAATGTCAGTGAGAACGAGATTTTTAAAACCTCCATTGTGCAGCTCATTCTCGATCAACATGATACTTAACACCATATTTCTGTCACACTGCTCTCCTTCCAGCGCGGGAGTTATTATAATGATTTGTTCACGCTGGAACGTTTCACAGACGCTGTTTATTGATGTTCGCTGACCGTGTATGTTTGTGTCTGTCTGAGATATTATACTATGTGTTACTTGTGTTGTGTGTGTGCATCAGAATGGGTGTTCAGGCATTCTTGTATGTGCGTGTCTCTGTGTGTGCGTGGCTTTGTTGTGCCCAATATGGCTCATAAAGCACACCTAAAATGCTAGGACGGTCGATGGAAAGGGATGACAGCCTTCTGTGTAAAACTTACAGCTCTCAGATAAACTCACAGAGAGAAGAGCAGGAGTCAGAGAAAACACATCACTTTAGATCACATGCAGATCCACTCGCTGTCTCACCATAACGCCACTACATCCCTTGAATCCCTCATCGTAAAACTTACTTATTGCTGTTTGTAATTCTTCCCGGTGTGAAAAGACCCCGGCCGACAGTTAACTAACTGATGGGATTAAGGAGCAGGCCAGAGATTATCCTGATTCAAAGGAGCAATCCAGACATGAGATCCCAGAGCAACGCTGTAAAACAAAATACCTGTAGTGCTAAATTATATTTGTGCTCTTACGTATTCACCCATTGGGGTCACTTTCCTCGCCTCCTATTGATTCTTAATATAGTTTTAGTTAGAAGGAGAAAAATCTCAAGTCATTCCAGTTAAAAATGTCTTTAAAACACAGACACTGCATTCTTCTGATGACAAACCCATGTACACACTCTGGGTTATTAGTGAGAAACTAAGTGAAAGAGTGTTAAAAGATGGAAAGTGGGCTGCAGTTTGAATGTTTGAATGTTGACGGCACGAGGGTCATGTATAAAGCCAGAAAATGGGGTTAACTCTGCAGCCATGTCCTGTGTCAGAGGAGAGAGGAGCTCCTGTTTGTTTTCTGTTCACTGAGATGTCCAACAAGTATAGAGGATTCCTGCATTAATGAGATAATTCTCTGGACTAATGGCCTTTTTGCAAATAAGGTAATCAAATGATGTCAATAATATCAGAATATTTCTTTGACACACAACCAGAAAAGACAAGTCTAACATCTAAACACAGTGTGTCTATGTAATAATAATAGAACCACACATGTAAATTATTATAGTAATTTATTATAGTATAGTACTCTCAGCATCCTGGTAAGTCAAAAAATTACAAGGTAATTACTATCACATTATGTGTATTAACAGTTTAATAATTCACCAGTAAATTAATAACAACTGTATAAAGACAATTTTTCTATTTACACATTTTCAGTAACTTTAATTTGAAGGCTGACAAATGGAACAACAACAGTAAATATGGTGAATTAATGTCAGATAAAGACATTTGGTAATAGCAACACCCACCCCCCCCCAAAAAAATAAAAAAATAAAATAAAAATATTAAAAAATAAACAATGTTCAAGGTAGGACCAGGAAATCAAATATAAGCATCTACATAACAGACTCACATATGGAATTGTGTGCCGGGTTTTTGTGATATAGACGAAAATTTTGACATTGGTCTACCCCATCTGTTCATCCATCCATCTTTCCATCCATCCATCCATCCATGTATCCATCCATCCATCCATCCATCCAACCTTTTGATGCTGAAGCAATCTCGAAGCAGTCATAGCCTTCTCCTCTGCAAAATTAATTTGACAGGTTTGCATTAAGGCACCTGATCAATACCCACTTAAAGCCGTGAGGGCTAAAGCCAAGAAAAATAACACACCGCCATCCCCGCCTCTCCCTCCATACCAGATGAGAAAAAATGAATCTCGGACATTTTTTTCATCCCTTCTCAATTGCTCGTCGGTCCTAAGCCATGCTCTCTGTCAGACACACACACACACACACACACACACACACACACACACACACACACACACACACACACACACACACACACACACACACACACACACACACACACACACACACACACACACAGAGACAAATAAACACAAGATCCATGGAAGCACACAAATGAACAGACGCACAGGCAGTTCTAAGCTTTTCTATCACCGGCCTGACCTCCTGCATTGATCGAGAGCTGTTAAGTTGACAGAGGGCCTGGGAGGTGTGTATGTGTGTCTGTTTGTGCGTGTGTGTATGTGGGGGGGGTGTAAAGTTGTGTGTATGCTTGTTGGAATTCACTGGCCACTTAACCAGGGAGCGATCAACTATACAACCTTGATAAAGTCGACACACTGTTGGTGATAGAGGGCTGCAAAACAGTATCATTTGTGTGAAGTTGAAATGAAACACAGAGTGTGAGTTTGATAGAGCCTCATATGGGGTGCATTTAAAGGAGGAGGATAAGAGGGGGGGGGGACAAAATAAGGACAAAGATATAGGAGAAAGAAAACCAAGTCAATGGACAAACTGAGAGTGAAGTGAAAATAATTGAATCATCCTTGAAGCGATAACTTTGAGCTGATCCTTACAGTTAATTTGTCTGCACACATTATCATTTGAGATCTTCACAACTTCGCATTCTGTTCACAGTTAGTGTGCTGTGAATGTGACTATAAACTCAGCCATTAAAAAAAACTCCAAAGTTTATTGCTTTTTTGGGGGGTAAAAAAAAACCAATACATTTTTTAAATATTTAAATTAAATTCTTGATGAAGAATGATGTTAAAATGTAGCCTTTTTGTATAAGAGGTAGAATTTCCCCATGGAAAAAATTAAACATCTTTGTTGTTTGTCTTAAATTCTTTATAATTTTTTTTAAAGGCAGCAAAAACAAACTTCATTTTCTGAAAATCCACTATTTTTTTCAATATGTATTCTAAGCAGGATATGATAAGTTGGGGTCAAGGCAAAGTTAACATTTCCAGACAATCGGTTCACTGGGACAAGAGCTACACTTCTTATCCCTCCATTCCTTCTCATCCATTCGTCACAGAGTCTTCCAGGGCTATCCCATCTCACCCAGGCAGAAATCAATACCTGGCTCCTGAGACAGGCCCTCAATAAACATTGAAGGGAGAAACATGGGCCAGCCTCCAGAGCTAACCCCCTTCACATCCCGCTCTCTACACAATACAAAGTAAATGAACTCACTACTTTTCCTATAACTTCATCCAACCAACGGCACAGACCTCCATTCAGTGCTCCAGCTCTCAAGGTTGCAGCGATATTTCAGTCCCAGCCATGATTCACTCAAATGTACCCCTTCATACCAGTGGGGCAGTATGAATATGTGCCCATGCACAGTTCCAAGCAGTGGATCACTGTGTGTATACAGCACTGAAACTAGTCATCTATTGATGTATTAACTGAAAACACAAGTACCAATTAAAGTAAATTATTCAGCAAAAGTCTAAACAATAAAGGTTATGAATGAAAACAGCCTCCATGCATTTCTATTTGATCTGATACCTCTATTTTTAAATGCTGAATTTTCAGCATTTAGTATCACTGATTCACCTTTCCTGCCACCCACCCATCCATCCATCCATCCATTCATCTATCCATCCATCCATCCATCCATCCATCCATCCATCCATCCATCCATCCATCCATCGTCTTGTAGACAGCTTGTTGTCTGCCTTCGGTGTCACAGGTCTGCTGGAATCAATCCCGCAGGCTACGGACAAAAGACAGCCTGGGTGAAACGCCAGTTCACGCAGGGCTATACGAAAGACAAACAGCCTTTCACACACACAAACACGCAAAGAGTGACAAAATAGAGACAAGATGCTTTTTTTTTTTGGAGGTGGGAGGAAGCTGGAGAACCTGAACAGCACCCACACAGAGTTAAGATTCCCAGGTCTTTTCTTAGATTTCAGTTCAACAAGTTCTACATGTGATTTAGTCAGGAAGATCGGGCAGATATATACGTCCACGCTGGAACCAAGAAAAAGGAGGGTGTCTATCGCTTTACATGGTACGCAAAAGAAGCTGCTGGACTTTAATAAGATCCTTGAGCTAAGCATCAAGAATATCCCACAAATTTTGTCTGGCTTGTTTAGTTCAGGGCTGTCAGTGACTCTTACAGCTTCCTATTGTCCTTAGTCGATGGTTTGTGTACCTGTGAATTACGGTTTGTGTGCCTGAGCTCTCTCTCCCTCTTGTAGAGATGCAAGTGGGAGTTGAAAGAGGAAAGACAGCGGTGGGATTTTACTTGATTTTACAAGCTGAGGCCCGCGCACGCTGAGCCGCCACGATGCAATTTCAGCTCCGTGTTGCCACTTTTCAGGCCTATTCATCCCTCCCTGCTGAGCCCCATTAGAGCAGGCAGGTGAACAAGTGCACATGGAAAACAAGTTCCTCTAGGCACTGTGGAAGCAGCCCCCCTCCCCTCCTCAACAGTTCCCCTCCAACACACAGACAGAGCATCGTCCTCCTTTGCCAGATGTAGATTGGAACAGACATCAATAAATAATTTAGAGGTCTTGAGACTTTTAAGTAGGAATCTATGCAGTGTGAAACGCTGTTTAATCGAGTAACTTCTGATGCCGTATCAATCAAAGGGAGTTAAAAGCTGCTATCGTCAGCAGAAAGAGAAGTAGCAGGATTCTTTTTCTTTTATCAATCTACCTTGTTCTCTTCGTTGTTTTGTCCAATCTAGGACATTAGTTGACATTTGCATTCATCAACTGACCCTGATTCAATGGGTCACAGCAAGTTAGAGAGAGAGAGAGAGAGAGAGAGAGAGAGAGAGAGAGAGAGAGAGAGAGAGAGAGAGAGAGAGAGAGAGAGAGAGAGAGAGAGAGAGAGAGAGAGAGAGAGAGAAACTAATATTCCCCTGGTGCAATGCGGTTCATGGTATTACAATATAAAAACAAGCAATTTGACTTCCTAGACACTTGAATGCAGGCAATTTCTTGATAAGCAAGAAAATGTAATGAAATGTCACAGGACGATTTTCTTGCTAATTCTCTCAGGTGTGAGGATCCACTGATATGATAAAACACAGAGGGGCCTGTTTCTAAAATGAGCTGCATCAGACTTGTGCACAGATGGAGTGATTTGAGCAATATTCTCCCATTTTTCAACGCTTCAGGTCACACCTCACACATTCGCTCTCGGTGTCACGATTCACATATTCAAATGTTTTGCATTTTGATAGAAATAACTCCCCTGACAGATGAGAGCTCACTCCTCCAAGAGAACAGATTGTATCTCGTATATATTACGTGTATATTTTTTTATCAGTTGTTTCACCACAGCTGAGCATTTTGCCTACAAGAAGATCCTTGTTAAATTTTAATAATGCTGGAGTCAGACAAGTGAGCGTATATAAACTCAAAAATGAAGGTGTGTCTGAGATCAAACACGCACTACAATGCTCAATTCTCTGGTGTCATCAGCAGATGTGTACATACCCTCGTCTCAATACAATACAGATGAGCTAATAGCCTCAGAGGCTCCCAGCCTGCCTCTGATCTCCATAATATCCTCACACACACACACACACACACACACACACACACACACACACACACACACACACACACACACACACGCACACATGCACGCACACACGCACACACACACACACACACGAACACAGAGCAGAGCAAAAGGAATAAGGCTGCATAAATCCAGTAATATCTCTATACCTGCTGGTCTGTGGGGAATGAGACAGACCCTTTTTACATCTAGCTATGTTCAGGGGACAAATATGATCATTTTCAGAGACACACACATGTAAGAGTGTGTGTGACTGTACAACCATGCATAAACAGACGCAGAGAAAATATCATTTAGATTTTTGGTGATTCGTGGATTTTAAAGGTCATGTGTTAAAACACTTATTCATTAGTACAGTAAAAGGAGGCTCACATAAATTACAAGTTAGAACAACAGTGATTTTGTATTGATAAAGTAAAGGCATTTTATATTTTTACGTAAGCTAGCTGAGTGATTGGATGATCAGCATGATCTTCAAATTATGTCAAACCACAAAAACCAATTAATATTCAAACTTATAAGAGATTACAACTCATGAGAACATGACAGATCAAGAAAAGTCATAGTTTATATAAAGTGGGAATCTTGATGTGCGTATGCAGACCTTTATGGTCTTTTTACAAGCCGTCAGGCTTTCCATAGCCAGTAAATAAAAAGGACAGAGAAATCCACTTCAGTCTGAGGCTTTGAAAGGATCTGAAGGGATCTGATAATCACCAGAGGGACTGTGTGTGTGTGTGTGTGTGTGTGTGTGTGTGTGTGTGTGTGTGTGTGTGTGTGCGTGCGCGTGTGTGTGTGTGAAGCAAAAAGAGGCACCAGAGGGACTTTCCAGTCAAAGTAGCGCAATAACACCTAATGCCACGTCACACACACACATACACACACACACACACACACACACACACACACACACACACACACACACGCACACACACACACTGCAGAAACGATATATTAGCATGCATGCCAACACACATACGTAGACACACGTATGTACAATTACATACAACCACCAGAGTGCTATCGTCCACTAATCATTGTGGGGCGTCCCGTGTGTAAAGTATAAAGAGCTGATTTTCTGTTTTAAATCAAACACTGAGGATAAAACCTTGCATCAACGTGCAAAAACAAGGACAATTTATCATGGTAAAAACGCAACTGGGGCAAAGTAATGACACAAACATTAAATAAATCGCTACTGAAAATCTCATCTCCTCTACCTGTGGACAAAAACAAATAAGCTGACGCTAAGAATACATGATTGAGAATAAATTACAAAATCTACTAATTGCGAATCTGCTTTTATCTCACGTAAAATTGACTCTGTGTCTCGTATCTGTGGAGAGCCATTTGAAACGATATCTCTCACAGATGGACAATTTTCTTCTGTCACACTGAATATTGAACACGCTTTAAGGATAAACAAAACAAACAAAGCTCTAATTGAAGTTACTGTAGATGTAAAAGAAGGTGTAATTCTTAAACAGGACAGAGAAACGAAAAACAAGAACAATTAATGTAGAGGAGACAGCCGACGATCACCGCTGAACCAGTCAATGACACAGTTCCTTTACTTCCCTCTGGCAGCTGTATACAACCCAACTTCTGTCAATTAACACACACACACACACACACACACACACACACACACACACACACACACACACACACACACACACACACACACACACACACAAACACACAAACGCAGTCTACCAGCCAAAGGGCAATAACGTCCTGCGAAGCATTGTGGTTTGGATCAGCAGTATTGACATCTTTCATATTACACCTATTGAAATGGATTGTTATTGCCGACACACACAGATACACACACACACACACACACACACACACACACACACACACACACACACACACACACACACACACACACACACACACACACACACACACACACACACACACACACACACACACACACACACACTCTGTCATGCAACAACAATAAATCTAACGGCAGTCACATCCTTTCCACCTGCTTAAACTGAGAAAAACAGGCAGGCGTGTTTTGTGACACCTCAGTGTCACCAGGATGACCTTTTACCTTGACCTCTGACCTTAAGAGGTGGTGGTCAAGGGATCCGGGAAGGGGTGGGGTAAAATGGTCAGGATAAGAGGCATGAAGGGGCAATCAATAGATATGTTCTGATGGTCACGGCTGCTTCAGGACAATAGAGGGAATTACAGATAAATTAGGTGTGACATCTGTTTAGTTACGTCTGGTTGTCTGCTTCCGGGTGATGAAAGTCACATCATTTAAATCAATTCATGATGTGTTTCATGTTAGCATCGTGATTGTTTTTGAATAATTATTGTACACATAATCTACAATTAACAATTTATGACACTTTTATAAACTTATGCATGGAGACCTGAAGAAAGTGTGATGATGAATGGAGAAAGAGACAAGAAGGGTGAATTGTGCTGCAGACTGGTTGAACAGAAAAAAAATATTCTTAACAAAATGTGTGAGGGATAAAAGATGGAAAGAGGAAAGTGGGTGATGTGAAGGGTGCAGAGGAAATACTAGTTGTTTTATTGTGGCAACAATGACAGAAAAGTTTAAAGATAAAGAGAAACATATTGGCAAAGTATTCTGATTCTCATTCTGTTAATACTTTAAATCTCTTTTTAGAAAGGCACCCAGGTGTTTTAAAAACTGGCATTTGTATCTAATGGGCTCTTAAGTTTAATGGATTCATTTTGCATTTCATTTTTCTCTCAATATCCCATAAACATGCACATTTTTTCATGATCTAACTAATACAAGAAATGATTTTATCTTGACTTTGACCCTTTGTTTTCCTCATTCTGTGTTGCTGTTCTTTGGCCAATACTGTTTACGCTGCAAATTCTTTTAAGCAACAGTCGGTAGTTTTAAAGTGATTCATTTATTGTACTTCCTGCTCAATCATGTGGTTGTAACTTCCTCATCCTCCCCAGAGGTATTGCGCTAACCAACCAAAGACCCCCTTGACATAAGGCCACTTGGAAACACACACGCGTCAGGACCAGCAGATAAATGAGTGTAAAGTGTTTGAATACAGCTGAACAAAATGATCAAAATACAACCTTTGATTAAATGATTTGAGGTGCTTGAGGAGGTTGAATGTTCATACATGACTTATGTGCCTTAAGGACGAAGTGAAAAGGGGGATTAAAGAATGGGTTCCATCTTTAGGTCTGTCTGTCATTTTTGTCAACATGAATCAAAGCATGTTTGATTTGTCACAAAACCTTCTGCATAAACATGTACACAAACACAATGAGGTGTCTTACACCACAATAAAAACATCTCCTGTCCTCTCTTCTGTCTTTTAATTTATTGTATTGTATTATATCCAATTCCCAGGGGACCATGGGGTAGCATTTCTCTCCCTCACATTCTCCGCCGGCAGCTCTGCATGTCAGTGTGTGTATGTGTGTGCGTGCGTGCGTGTGCGCGTATGAGGAGGGTGTCATTGTGTTGTCAGAGGGGTAAACGGGGAGTTAAACAGATATATCCAAGCATAAAATCTAAAAAGACTCCCCAGCGGGCGCTGGAGGGGGTTGTTGGGAATCAAGCACATATCAATTGAAAAGCGGAGAGCGACCAAGTGGTGGTGAGGAGGAGAGGGTAGAAAGAAATGGAGGCAGCTTTCCTCTTCAGGTGGAGTCTGCTCCCGTGGGACCATGAATCACACACTTTTTCTTTAAGCTTTCTTCATTTTATACCTGCATTAGTTTTTAATAATCGCTATATTCAAACCCTACATTAACACTAGTGATTAAAATATTCTGTTGGTGGATTTTTTTCATCACTTCATCTTTTCTTCAGTCCATGTTGTCGCACTAGAAAACAACCTTGTCAATAATTGACTTTTCATTATTACTTTATTTACTTATTACAGAGACAAGTTCCTGCAGTTTCCCATTCGGAAATGAATCTTTTATTATAGAGGAATAATGCCGTCTGTCCACAATGTCTGTATCAACTACGACTTTAAGGAAGTGATACTTGATAGCAGATGACACCTATTGCCTTAGATGATTCTATGCATATTCTATATCTACACAAAGAGAAAAATGACATGAAATTGTGTGTGCTGGGTGGGTGTTCCATGGTTTGTGCAGCAGATCCCACAGATTTTTCTTCACTTGTTTATCTGCTCATCTTTTTATTTTGTCCTCCTTTTTCTGTCAAGTCTTCAGAGCAAGAAACTGGAGGCAGTTTCATCACCCTATTCAATCTTGCATCTGTTTCATTCTTCTTTTCCCTTTCATCACGTTTTAATCAACTTTTTTTAATTTAAATTTGAAATTTAATTGAATTATGGCGGCTTAAGGAAACATTAAAGTGTAAAGTTTCTGTTACTTTAGGATTAAATCAAAACCATTAAAGTCAACATCCTTTACAATATTAAATTAATCAAAATATTTCAAATTTGGTGTAGATTTTGATTAATTCAGCAGCAGCAGTGACATTATTACAGATGAGCAATGAAGTGTTTTATGTGATGAACAAAAACAATTGCTAGTACTTTATTTGAAGAGTTGTATGTAAGACTGACATAATACTGTCAAAACCAAAGACATTACACTAAACAGCAACATCTGCATTTGACATATGAATTCCTACAAAGCTACATCTAAAGGCAGCCTGAGGCTGGAAGCACTCAGTCCCATAAAACCCTGTGTTAAAATGTACAACTTTACTGCAGGAATAGACATGTTTACAGCCTTGTACAGAGAGCCATTTGGTCTCTATGGCTATAGCATGAATGAGTTCAACAATAAGACACACACACGTATGATAACACTGCTGTGTGTCATCTAATGCTCTACTTGATTATCTCATTGTTGTCTGTAAATATAGGCTCAGATTGAATCAGTCAGCCCTCCATTGTCTCTCTGCAGCTGCAGTATGTGTGTGTGTGTGTGTGTGTGTGTGTGTGTGTGTGTGTGTGTGTGTGTGTGTGTGTGTGTGTGTGTGTGTGTGTGTGTGTGTGTGTGTGTGTGTGTGCGTGTGTGTGTGTGTGTGTGTGTGTAGGGCTGGTAATGAATGGCCAATCTAGTCTATCTAGAGTAAACCTTCTCATAACAGCGCTCCCATAATTACTAGCTCTCTGTGAAAACTGTTCACTGCTTTATTACTTTCCAATGCAAGCGCAGTCGAGGCGCGGCGCTGAGGGGATGAGATAAACACAAAAAGTGTTCATTTTTAGATTTCAGTCATTTAATGCAGCCGATGTTGGCACCCAGTGAAGGCCAGACAATTTAAAATGAGTACAAATCCTCACAGCTAAGACCAACGACACAAACAACAAATTGGCATTTCTGGCAAACAGCACATCTTCTGCTTTTGTGGTGCTAAAGTAACACCAATGAAAGTTCCTGATGCTCAGCACTAGACTCTTCATTTTTCTAATTTACTTTGTTTATTTTAATTATTATATTGCTGATTTTTAAATATTTACTTACTGTTTGCTATGGATAGATGTTTTTTTCTCTCCCAAATGTGGGCATGCGTTATATTATCATGTGAATTCTTCCTTATAAGACAAATCAAGCAAAAGAATCTAAGAATCTAGCTCTTTTAGAGGATCTTCCAGTTATTTTTTTTGTTCCTTTTTAACTCAGAAATTTCTCATTTGATGCAGAAATCATTTCCCATTTAAATGTTTTACATGACTAACATGTATGAATATGTACACATTACTGTTTGCGTTGGTTTTAAGAATTGTGAATGTAAGCCCTGACGTCATGCTATTGCTAGTTTGGTGAAGAACGTTGATTTGGTGTCATTATTTCAACATTTCCAACTGTTTAAATGAAAAATACTGCTGTGGATGCATTTTTGTTTAATAGCTGACATTATTTGAAACATTTGAATATAAACTTTATTATCCAAAGCAGTCCAGTGACTACAACATCCTGTGTTTTTGCCTTCTGAGGGTTCTCTGCACTCCTGCATCCGGACTCGTACCTCCTGCTGGGAGCCATCAGACCAAGAGAGCAGCCTGAGGCATTAGGGAACAATGAAAGAGGAGAAGGGGATGGAAGGCAGGAGACGGAGGAGAGGGAGATATACGAGGCTGAGCACACAAAGAGAAGATGGGAAAGAGGATGCATAAGGGATGTCCAAGTCTTGAAGGGCAATCGGAATATAAAAGAGGGCAACGTTAGAGAAGATGACTGAATGATAGAAAGTCCGAGTTCGGCCCCGAAGGCTTACAGGTCTCTGATTTACTCTCATCCCCGCTAATCCCTGCCTCCATCATCCTGAAAGTTGAATTATTAGTCAGCATCATGAGATCATATATTAATAAAGTTGTTAGTTGGAAATACAAAAAAAAAAAAGTTTGAATTATCATTACAACACAAAAGTTAAAAATGAAATTAAGAAAGAAAACCTATTGCTTTTATGATTCACTCGGGATCCTTTGCAAAAAAAGCAAAAAGCAACAACAAAGAGACTGCATGCATGTAGGATGAATCCCTAAGAGGCTGCTTAGGTGCACTGATAAGGTTGTAATAGCACTGATTAGTAGAAACCCAGCCAGCTGTTGAGGATGACAAATGGCACATGAGACAGAACATGATTACCAGTGCTTGTACGGGCAAAGACAGTATCAGCACAGAGTAAGATGGATGATGCCTGAAGCGCAGTCAGAGCTGCCTCATAATTAGACCTTGATGGCATTAGTAGCATTTCCTAGCGTGTCTGTCATAATAAATGTGCCGGAGTTGTTAAAAAGGGACACCTTGACATTTTAAATTTGTGTTGCTTGTTCTCTGCAGGCGACTGTCACAGCATGGGCTTATTAGAGTTATGAATGATTATTATAGAAAATAAATAAAATACGATTGGATTTTTTTTTTTTTTGAAATGTGACCTTAAAAGTCTTGAAGTCATGGATGACTGCTGGCGTTGTGATGTTATATGTGCTCTGCTGCACAGCTAATCATCATCTGAGCCCTCAGTGTGTCTGTGTAAGCTGAGGTAATTATAAAGAGAGGGTTACACTGTGTGAAGGTAAGGTAACAGAGTGGAAGGTAATAGTGTGTATACCCGAGGTGGCTCAGGTGATGTGTTTTCAGGTTTGTGTTTCACCTGTCTGCCTGAATACCTGAGAAGCAAGTGAAAGTGTGTGTGTGTGTGTGTGTGTGTGTGCGTGCGTGTGTGTGTGTTTGTGTTGTAATCCAAACTAAGATGGCATCTAATACTGTTCACTGAATTGTACCAGAAACTGGATGGAGGAGAAATGGTTGGATGGATGGTTGGATGGATGGATGGATGGATGTATGATTTGTTACAGCAGTTTCAGTGAAATCAAATGAAAGGAACAGACATTTTGACCTTCAGACTACAACTGTGACTGATCTGAATACGAATGACGTTTCCCTATCCAACAGCGTGCATACTCTATTCCATATGAATTACATTTTGTTGCTGTACAGCATTTATTTATTTTGCTTTATTGATATTCTATATACGAGTGCTTTTTTTAATTATTCTATTATTCCCATTGAGGTCTGTAAAATACATTGCTGGCAGGAATTTTATGCTGGTTTCAGGGAAAACAGATATTTTGGATTCAAATATAACCTTGCTTGTAGCATTACATAACAACTCAAGATGTGTATCGGTACTGAATGTTCTTGTTTGTACACTAAAACTCTCACATTCCACAACAGCAGTAGCTATATTTGCTATTGAAGTAGCCGTTAGTGACACAATTATGACAGTAATAGCAATAAGAGTAGAAGTGGGAATCAGTCAGTCACAGCAGTGCACTGCAGCAACAGTAGTCTTGTGGCAGAATTAAAATAGTAAATTTCAAAGTAATATTACAAAAAAAGAGAAGCAGCACTGCTGCAGATACGGTTTTTGAATTATTTGTTTGTATAAAGGTGATACTGAAGGAGATGATGTTGTAGTTACATTTCAAACTCATTAGAGGCAGTCAAACTCTCTCCTGTATCTGTGTTTACCTCCTTTGTGCAAATCATGTCCAGTAACACACACACACACACAGCAAACACACACACACACACACACACACACACACACACACACACACACACACACACACACACACACACACACACACACACACACACACACACACACACACACACACACACACACACTCCCTATCTACCCATCTAACCTTGTGAGTCTGGCTGTTGAATAAGTCAGTCGTAGGTCGGCGCCCCGGCCCGACTCAGATCATGTTGCAGGTAAAGTTGTAACATAGTCAGGTCAGACAGGTCAAATACCTGTTCAGGTAACACAGTGTGACCTGTTACTGTTATCAGAGAGGGGAACAGAGCAAGAAGGGGGTGAGAGGCGCCACCAAAACAAACTCATTTCTTAAGCAAAATGCAAATTCCTCATTAAGTCATCACTCAAGCCGAGTGAACACTTCAGCTGACGGTGCTGGCTCGATGCTCACAACTTCAGCCGCAAATAACCAGCACTGGAACACACAGAACAGCAGCAGTCGTTACACCAGCACGACAGCTATTAAAATATTTTAAAATTTTCCATTAAAAGCTAAAGTGAATTATTAAAGAGGGGATGGCATGACTGGGTATGATAGAGTACTGTTGAAAGGCTCAGTCATTCAAGCTACGATGACGCAATGTTCCCCCCTTAATGGAACACGAGCTCATAAAGGTTATCCTGCAGTACGATACTGTTTGCTAACGCCTGTGTTGTTCTATATAGATGATACGCAGTATCCCAACTATATTGAAATAAAATATATAGAGCGCTGCTGTTTGGCATCAATCTTGATGTCTAACAAGCAACATCTGGTGACGTTCCGACAACCTATTCAAATAAATTAGGCTTATTTTTACTCAGTCAATTCATACGATCACAAAATGGTCACGCATAAAATAGAGACAAGAAAACAAGAGTTTATTATAATAAAGAAAAACATATTAACAAGAAAATGTCATTTGATTTGAAAATGTTATCAGATTATGATTAAATTACAATAAGAAGAAGAAATCATGAGTTTAAATATGACTTTAAGTCCTGTAAAATCAGTGGTTCTGGATGAATGTTTAGAGTAATTGATTCCTTGGTAAAGAGGCTTTGTGCTTCCTGTCTCTCCATAATAAAATGACACAAGGATGCAATACACTTCACTGATTATTTTGTTTCGTATGGATGCCAACATTCAGGCATGATCAATTCTGTATGTATGTGGTCAAGTCAAGTGTGAAAGTGTGTCTGTAACCTCACAGACAAACACACACACACACACACACACACACACACACACACACACACACACACACTCAGGTGGTAATTAATTTGATGGCTTCTGATTGCCAGGGTTGTTTACTGGTTATAGGAGCCCGATCAGGGGTGTCACCTACCAGATTGACTCCTCAAGGTTCACACACACACACACACACACACACACACACACACACACACACACACACACACACACACACACACACACACACACACACACACACATACACACACACACACACACACAATCATTATACATATATACAAAAAAGTTGAAACTATGTACATAAAAAAAGGAAAAAAAGAAAATCGAGGACATGAGGATGGATAGAAAAAGAGAGTGAGAACTCTTTTCCACTCTTTTCTACCCTCTCTCTGTCACAAACACACATACATATGCTGGGTGAGTGACAGAGCCTTATTGCAGGTGTAAATTGCGACTGTGAGGTGTGTGTGATGTTCATTAAAGGAGAGTGAATCTCTATTGGTTTTCATTAAGGGGCCCGACCGAACCGACTAGATGGTTAATCCAGACAGCTACGCACCCCACTCACCCCCACCTCTACAAATGAACACATGCTTTTAAAATCTCCTCTCACACACGCACGCACGCGCGCGCGCGCGCACACACACACACACACACACACACACACACACACACACACACACACACACACACACAAAACCAGAATCTTATTTATTAAGTAGAGGTGACAGGTACTGAATAAGTTTGTGTGTGTGTGTGTGTGTGTGTGTGTGTGTGTGTGTGTGTGTGTGTGTGTGTGTGTGTGTGTGTGTGTGTGTGTTTTTCCAGGAAAGTTGAAAGAATGTGTGTGCCTGCTGTACATTTGTTTCTGCATCTATTATTTGGATCTACAGTATGTACACATCCGTATGCGTATGTCTACAATTGTTGAAGTGTCTGTCTGCATGTGTGTGTGTGTGTGTGTGTGTGTGTATTTGTGTGTGTGTGTGTGTGTGAGAGTGGGTGGAAGGACAATTGGTGTCTGTGGTTATGAGTTAAGTCTAATTTCCAGGAGGCCTGTCCTGGCTAAACAGAGCTGACACAGTACTGCTCTGAGCAGTTATCTGTCACTGGGAATTAGACACTAACACAAACCTTGAGAGATGAGTTGGGACACACACACACACACACACACACACACACACACACACACACACACACACACACACACACACACACACACACACAAATGCAGAATCACTCGCAATCACACACTCTTTCTCTCACACACATTGGTATAGGTGTGTTAAAGTTTCAGCACACAGGCAAAAGTATGAGGATGACTAACAATAAAAATACACTCAAATGTAAAGGTCATAAATAGGATTCCCTCTGTATGTTGGTTCAAACTGGTTCTACAAATGTGCATCCATCCATGTTGTCATCACCAACCCCATTCACCAGTGTCAATACTCAGCTGCCACCATCAGTGGCACAGAGTTCAATTTCCATTATTGTTTAAGTCTTGTGCTGTATTGTTCCATGATTATAGAAGGGATTGTAAACTCATTTTAAAGTGATATATATATTTCGTTTATCATGAAAAAATGAAAACAAATTCTTGATGTCTAGCACCATCCCTGTGGAAACCTTAAAGGCTTCCCTACAGCAGCTTCCGTATCCAGTGGTCACGCGGGGTCATACGTCATCAGGCAGGGCAGCCATTAGAACACAGCGCGATCACTGAAGCGATAAGTCAGTCCTGTTGGCCTCATCAAACCTGGACCTTCAGCGTGCACTGGGACAGTTTGCAGCTGAGTGAGACGCGAGTGGGACGAGGATCAGCACCTCTAAGTCCGAGGCCATGGTTCTCGACTGGAATAGGGTGGTGTGCCCTCTTCAGGTCGGTGGAGAGTCTGTGCCCCAAGTGGAGGACTTTCAATATCCCGGGCATGTCCTACTGGGAGGAGACCTCAAAGAAGACCTAGGACACGCTGGAGGGACTATGTCTCTCGGCTGGCCTGGGAACGCCTCGGCTCCCCCCTTAGGAGCTGGAGGAGGTGTCTGGGGAGAAGGAAGTATGGGCATCCCTGCTGAGACTGTTGTCCCCGCGACCCGGCCCTGGATAAGCGGTTGAAGATGGATGGATGGATAAATGGATGGATGGATGGATGGATAAATGGATGGATGGATGGATGGATGGCTGGATGGATGGCGCTGATGCAGATTCACCCTGATATCTACGATTGCGTCACTTCCGCTGTCATGGTGCATTCTGTAACTTATGATAAATTTTGTTTTTCCCCATTGATCATATAAAAATAAAAATAAAACCAAAACTTTTGTTTAATTATGTACTTCAAATACACACCTGGTTCACTTTGACTTTACAGTGCCTTTAAGTTTATTTCAATTTGTACTGTGCTGCCTAAACAGAACCAACATTAAACTGTACAAGAACAAACAGACTGTATATTGTTTTAACACATATAGTATATCTGTGGTGTAACTGCGTAAACTCCGCTGCTGCACTGAAATATTTCAGCACCTATATACAGTATATTTAGCTTTAATTTTTGGGGTCCGGAGCAGGCCCTACTTTTGCACTACATGAGGCAACCATATAGTTATTTAGTAATATAAGATTAATAACCATTGTTGTTCTTTAGTAATACATCCTGACAGTAGGTCGCTAATGTAACAACGATGCTCAAGCCTACTGAAAGCAAGGAATAATTTAACATGTGTGATGAGGGATGTATGGGAACTGTGGAGTGTTTATAAGTGTCTCGTAGTATCAGCCAGTAAAGGACATACAGCTCTTCTTTCCATCCCTTTGTACCCTCTTTCTTTCCTCGTCTTCCAGTCTCCCCTTGCACAGGAGACCTTTGAAAAAAGTGTGGAAGAAAGACGGTTTATGGAGTGTTTAGAAGTATCTGGCAGAGCAGATGGGATCACGGTAACACAGCGTCTGATCTCGCTGTCTTATTATTCCGGTTCGTGCACTCAGCCTCTTCAAGTGGTCTTGCTGCACTTTTAGCCAAGCCTCAATCCAATCATATAAATCTATTGTGTGTACTCGGGGGGGTGGGGGTGGGGGGGCACCACCTCACTCTTTGTAAGCCTTTGAACATGTGTGACACTATTTTCACATATAGGCAACAATGATGCTGAATAAAATTACATCTATGGCCATCACAGCGATGTAAAAATGAGAAAGAGAAGAGTTTGAAAAACAGAAGATTCACAAAAAAAAGTGAGATTATTGAATTGCCATTTACTGATGGGCTTGCCTTACCTACTGAGATTCAGAGAGCAATCGTTTGATATAAAATGTTGTGAGTGCTGGTGCAGTCTTCATTTTAGTAGAGATCTCGTGCTGAAGTAAAAACACTTAGTTCAAAGCTTTCATCTTCAGAATTACTCTGAAGTACAGGGTCTTTTCCACTATGCAAAAATGCAGGTATGATGTTAAAAAGTACAGTTGTCTAAGTTTTTTTTAGATGAATAAAAAATACAGAGGGAGAAAAAGAAAAGATGGTCTTTGTGAGTTTTATTAAAACAGCTCCCAGAATAAAGTAATTTCTGGAGAAAGGTCCATGGACAGATGGTACCTTGCCACAAGTAACACACAGAAAATACATCAGTCTGTTTTTAAGCTCTTCTTTCTATCCCTTTGTACCTTCTTTCGTTTCTCGCCTTCCATTCTCTCCTTACACAGGAGACCTTTGAAAAAAGTGGATCCATAGTATGGGGTATGACACAGTGATCATGTAAAGGTTTCAGGATAAAAATATTAAGATTCATAGTCTTTCTCAGTTAAATAACATGGAATAAAATGATAGAACAAATGACAAAATGTATTCATATTTTACAAATTGCCTTAACACACAGCTCTTTGTAAAAATATAATTTAGTTAATACAAGACAGCTTCAGCTTTTATCTTATATTTGTTAAGTATGGAATGATATATAGAAAAAAACTTTGGGGTTTCTTTTTCAATGTCTATATTGTTTTTTCTCATCTTTGGAATGAAGAGAGCATTAATGTTTATGATGAACTGAAAATATTTCCCAGGATAATATGCCTGTTTTGTTCCCAGTTTGCGTCAAGATCAGCGTTGAAAATATGCGTAGCAACAGGTGAAGTTTTCCACCCATAATTTCTGTTGAATTTATTGTATTGCATTACTCAAGGTTTAAAGTGAGCCGCAGCTAAGATGAAAGAACTACAGTGAATGGAACAGTCCTACCTGAAATAGCATAGCCACAGTTAAAACAAGCTATGATAAATGTGTGTGGACACAAAGAAGAAGAAAAGCCTCACTGAACACACAGTGAACACCTACTGATACGTCATTACCCCAGTTTATGCAACTTTTGATTTTGCAGGTAAATTGCTGGAACTTTCCCCACTGTTGCCTTTGTTGTTGTTGTTGTTGTTGAAACTTTAGACCCTACACTACCATTCTGTAGATATAGGGAGGTAATAGCATACTACTACTTTATTACACTACAATCAATAGGATTCTGTAAAATGATTTCATCATCACCCTATTCAGAAATGTATCCTTTAAGGGAAGGATTTCTGTTTAAAACAATATAAACAGAAATTCAGGATCGCAGTTGAGCTGCCGTGAGAACCTTGAGACAAACCGTGCTCGCCTGCTCCTTATAGTGTTGCTGGCACTTAAAAATTATGTGAGTTTTTTGAAGTAAAACATTATAGAGAGAGAGAGCAGTGTTGAAAGTATTGCGTGCATGTGTGTGTGTGTGTGTGTGTGTGTGCGTGGGTGCATGTGTGTGTGTGTGTGTGTGTGTGTGTATTCCCAGGGTCTGGACAGGCTATCAGGCATCTATCTATCTTTTGCAATGATCAATATTTATAAACCCCAGAGGACTTGTGGTATGAAGCATATAAACAAGCAATGGAGAAGAAGAGCCGGACAAATCACCAAGGAGACACATACATTGCAAAATATTAAAGTGCAAATGCGATGAAGCACATATATAAAATTGAAAGAAGATGAGGGACCAAGAGAGCCATAGACACAGTGCAGCTGTTCACATAGATAATCAATAATTGTCAGAAAACTTCATAATTACATAAAGAATATTGTAATTAGTGGATCAGAATAGCTCCCTGTGTGAGCAGCTTAAAGCAATTTGCTCTGTGTGAAGTCAAGTGAAACAATGACTATTGATTATCATCATGACTCTGTATTTTATTACTGGTTCGATGATGCGACAGTGGTTATCAAATGAAATCAACTAAAGCAAACATTTCAGGGGCTGCTTGGATATAATTATCCATTTTTATGTGACTATATTAACTATCAGAAGTTTTACTTTGAATTACTGACTCGAAAAAAGTAAACCTTAAAGTTTAGACTATAAATTCTAGCATATCAATTTGTTGGCTCTCACCTGTGAATTTTTTGTTTCTTACTCTCTGCCATAGATGTTTGTGTTTACAATCAGTCGTTGATGATATACTGTATGTGTCCTTGCATGAAAAAGAGTGGGTGTGTTATTTAATGCAGGTATCAGATGAGTCACAGTTAAAGAGCCACACTAAGAAAACGATGAGGTGCAGAGGTGGAAATGGCTGGAACGCTCAAGAAAACCATTCTGGGAGTTGAAGTCACAAGGGAACTGTTTCAAGAAGGGGAAATCGTTTTATAGCTTACAGTTTTACGGTGTTTCTAAAGTGTATTCAATAAAACAAGATAATTTATTGTGCTGGAAAGCAGAGCAAGCTCATGTAGCCATAGAGGAGACTCAACGCTGTAGCCCCTAATGTAGCGGTTCTTTCACTCCACGCTGTCATCACTGGTAGCTGCAGGTACTTTATTTTAAACTTTATTTAACTAGGAAAAAGTCCCGATCTGAAATCTACCATCTCCTTTATAGTAGCATCCTACCCTAGGCTAACAGAAGTATGATTTATACTGACATACAAAATATGCAGAAGTGTATTTTTTTTAAAAAGTTTTCACTAGAAGCTTTTCAGAAATTCATTGACACTGATGGTGTCTGTATCTCATGCAGTTCAGTTAGTGTAACCCCAAGCGTGAATATTTTAATTTGTTTATTTAAGTCAGTTTGATCATTTTAAAATGACCACCAATGTTTGCTAAATAGCCTTCTAGCATTTGCTAGCTATCTATCAATTTCATTTGGGTCATCATTTTGGTTAATAACCTTCCTTGCTGCCTTAGTCAGAACCAGACAAAGAAATAGAGAATTTAACTGAAAATATTAATATATAGAGTAGTTGTGTTCACTACTTAGTAATGACGAGGTGCAAAGATGCGGGTAGGGATGTGTGCTGAAAACAGTAAGTACAAGTGCCATGGAGCTGAATTAATGAGGACCGTAGCCTTGAAAAGATGTGACATCATAAGAAAATAAGATATTTGTGTATTTTTGCAAGTGCACACACACGCAGAGACTTGCTTACAGACACACACACACGTATGCAGGCAGATCCTGCTTACGTTTTATATATTTAGGTGGAACACAAGCAATCCATGCAAGTATCAAGTGACTGAATCACACAGTCTATTATGCAGAGATACAAACTGGTAGGTGCTGACCTCACTCTCTCCTTCTTTATGCCTCTCCTACCCTGCAGGAATTTTCTGTCTTTGTTGTGGTTTCAAGTCACTGTCTGGGTCAAACCTATTGCAAATTACGTCTGTGCTGTAATATGTGTATAATCTATTAAATCTGGCAATATATACTATTATTACCACATAATCATCATTGACAATCTGAGGTAAAATAATGAGAGAAAACCACTGTAATATCCCATCTGGTTGGAGTTACACCAGTCCCAAAAATGAAAACACTACCTACACTGTTGACGCAGGATCTAGAAATTGGTAACAAATCTTTATCGCCTTGAGTCAATACTGATAATCTGTTCAAGAATGCAACGTTTAATGTAAAAATGGAATCAATTAAATTTAAATAAGACATCCCTATTCACTCTAAAATATGCAGTTTCACTGTGAAACAATAAAGGTTGTCTCATTCTCAAATGGTATGCACAAACTCAGAGATAAAGTACAGCTTTTTAATGTGTGTGTGTTGTGTCCTCAGAGTAGGTGGAAATATGGTTTATAATTAACATGTCATAATCAATGTGGGGGAGTTTGACACCTTGTAATCACTGCATGGAGATTAGCACCCATAGCCCCAGGACACACACACTTATACACGCAGTTGGAGAAAAACATTTTAGAGATGCACAACTAGCCAAACAAACACTTGAGTGCTCACACAGAGAACCACAAAAATGATAATGTGCACATGTGTATAGTCATGCATTTGCACCTAGCTGCACAACTGCTCAGACTTGCATACATACCAGGATCACACACATGTAGCACACACAGAGGGCCTGTTTAATATCATTTACATAATGAGAGAGCAGCCACAGTAATAGCTTTTCCTTTCTCTTATTATCATAATTTCACCCTGGGCGCCAAATGACAGAAAAATAGAGAATGAGAGAGAGAGAGAGGGAGAAAGAGAAACACAGCAGTGGTGTCTCGTCCTTGTTACCCTGAAACAACTCAGCCTCAAAGTCAAGGCCAACTGCCCTTCCTGCCTTCCTGTTTCTGTCTTTCTCTCTATATAGTGTATATGTATATAATCCTTTCCATTTTTCTGTCTTTCCATTCAACTGCATGTCAATCAATCATATGTAAATTTATAATTAGCACAAATTTAAAAGATACTATTAAAAAAAAGAATTTATAACAATGGACGTGGTTGATTTGGATGAAATTAGAAGTACAGTGATACCTTGTTACTCGTGGTTAATGTGTTCCAGGACCACCCGCAAATAATGAAATTCTGCAATATAGCGACAAACTATTTTATAATTTATGGTAATTTAAACATTTATGAACTCTCCTCTGCTGATATTAAATCACCTTATATCTGTATTACCTTTTCCCACACTCTTAAAGGTTGTTTAAAAATGTTCAGAAAAGTTTATTTAATACACGGAAGTGCATTGCGTTCTGTGAGACTCGGAACACAGCGCACTTCCAGATGTTGTCAGCCAATACGGCGCGCATACAGTGTCATGTGACTACCTACTAAAAATCCGCGATGGGGTGAAGCCGGGCATCTTGAAGCGCGAATGTGCGAGAGATAACTGTATAACAGTTGGAATCGGTATCAACATTGTAAGAAAATACCGTACATGCAAAAATAATATAAAATAATAATATTAATGCAAAAAAAAAATCTATTTTAATCATTTAATCATATATTTTAAGCATCCAAAAAAACTTACAGTATCCACTTGGATGTTACTTTATAAGTGCAGTGCATTTGGCATGGCATTGTTAAGAGACTGCAGTGAATCATGAGGGTCTAGCAGATATTATCAATAGGGCAGACCTTCAGAAGGTCAAAAAACAACTGCTAAGAACCTTCACTCCATCTTGCAGCAACCATCTGACTAGTTACAAGTGGGCCTGAAGAGGGCACTAGTCTTTTTGGAAGAGTTGTCATGATCACTGTGGCCAGTTCTTTCTATACAGAGGAAGAAGAAACGTCCAAGATGCCAAGTTGACAATGTTTAGTGGGACAACAAGAGTTTAGCTCAAATCAAGACGAACCATGACCCAAGAAGAAAACCACACTGCAAGATCTTGCGAATGTTGTGACCAATGTGGATAGAATGTGACCGTTTCCTTACAGAAGTTACTTACCTTGCCTTCCTCCAGCAAAACCATTGCGCTACTTTGAAAAAAAAGAAAAGAATATATCTGGTTCCCAAACAACTAAGGAAGGATAACGTGAAGATAACCACAACAAAGCATGCATGTAAATGAGAAAAATGCTTGAGTCTTTACAACAGTGTGCGGAGAATGCAAACCTTGTATTGCACTGACCAACAAGTAGATGGTTTTGTAACATTATAATAAGTACCAGTTTCTTCTGGTAACAAAGCATTTATGATATTTACTTCACATTCTTGAGCTCACACCGTCATAGTATGATTCCAAAATTGTGATTTAAGATGAAATTAAGGTAATCAAATCTTGTAAGTTTGATGCTTCTTTCTATTATGTACGATCAAACACTTTCTGCACCATACAAACTGGAGTTAGTTGATCAGCTCAAATGATTTTAGGCAACTGGTTTCCTCAAACTGTTGAGTACACTACATCATCAGTTTTTACACAATAGCTTTACTAACAACATTACTTATTATCATATGGAACGTTCATCACTATGATAGATAAAAGAAATATGCATCACACCTACAGCTGACATCCATTGAATGAAACCACAGCTTAAGCTCATACGAAAAACAAATCACAAAATTTTCTAGCTCTAAATAAAAATCTTCCTTTCCCATGTGGGTCTGTAATATCACCTGTTTTGATAAATAGATGTACGATAAAAAGAGGAATTAGAGAAGTCAATGGTAAATGCTCATGGTTTTCCTACTTTATTCTGTACCAATGAGACACTTCCTGCTCATTTGGCCTCAGATTTGGTCTGTCTCGTGTCTTATGTAATCACACACCACAAAACCACTCGTACACAAAATGCAGGTACATTTTTAAAATCAATGCATAAATGTCCTTAAACTCTTTAAAGCCCCCGGGGAAAAGTGGGGTCATATTCTACTGAAATCCAAATAGTAAAGGACATGCTGGACTCCTGTGTCTGTGTGTGTCTGCAGAATTTCATTGATTTCTGACAGAAGTGAGATGAAAAAAGACCGTTTCATCCATAAAAGGTGGATTATGTGGAAAGAGAAAAGAGAAAGGGGGGTGGAGAAGGGGAAGGATACACTGGTTTCTCCTATTTGATCATCATATCCCTTTTTGTCATCTGGCCCTTCTCAATGTCAATCATTTCTATTTTCTCCAGTTTGCTCTTTTCTCCCATTTGTTTGTGTGAGTTAATCATATTCATAATGCTCTCTTTGCTGGTGTTCTCTCGTTTTTCACTTCTTTTTATTATCAGCCTCACTTCTTTTTAATGCTTCCCCTTTTCTCCCCTCTTCCAAACTTTCACTGTATTCTTTACTTTTCCTGACTACTTTATTCTATTCTTCTAATTGTCTTTCATCCATTGTAATGTTCCAGTTCTCTTTTTCTCATGGCCTTTCCCCTTCCTCCTTCCTCTCCATCTCCTTCATGTCTGTCACCTTTCTTTCCTGTTTGTAGGCTTTTTTTTCCATTTGAAACATACCATTTTCATATAGTCTTATCTATTATCCTTCCCTTTGATTCTGATCTAAATCTCTTTTCTTACCTTTCAGATCCTTACAACTCACATCATACATCAATGCTCCTTTCTCCAGTCACTCTCTTTTCTTCCCCACCATATCTCCGCTCTCTCTCTCTGCCTTTTTTCTCCCATCAGTTTCTTCCTCTTCTACAGTATATCGACAGAAGAGGCATGCATTTTGTCTGATGAATCATTGATGTTGCTGTTGAGGTTTCAGTGGCACGGGGGCAGCCGGATGTAAATAAGTGAGGGCTAGGTATGGGGTATAGCTGGCTGATATTCAGCCCTCCCTCTGAAACATTGATGAGATATGCATGTGTGTGTACGTGGACTGTGAAGGCTATTTAAGAAGGCCAGATATGACAGTTGCTTACAACTCGGACAAGACGCTGAGAACTAAGGTGTCATTGGGTGGCCTGTGGAGGGAGCGGGATGAGGGATAGATGAATATAAGAAAACTTAGGGTCTGTGTATATACTGTGTATATATATATATATATATATATATATATATATACATACATACATATACACACACACAGACACACAAACACAGTGTGCCCTCGTGAATTACCGTTCTTGACTCAACCTCATCACAGATTTTTGGTAGCCAGTCACGTGATACTGTACGCACATTCTATTGGCTGATGGCATTCTGAAGTGCGCTCCGTTCCATCAGTCTCGGACTTTCCTGAGACACTAAAGTGCTTTAAACAGTCGATAAGAGTGAGGGAAAAGGTCGTACAGAGCTGAGCTGACACCCCCTACTGACACGTCCAACTGTCAGCTCAGTGTTTTGTTTTTGGGTGGGAGCGGGATCGGTCGATCTTAGGAACATTGGATGACCCGCTCTACCGCCCGCTCTACCACTGAGCCCTGCCGTCCTGCTTGCTTAGTATTATAACAAGTTCTAATGTAACTTATACAGGGTCTTTGGCTGTGCCATTACTTTCTGTCATTGTTATGTGTATTTATTGTATCTCTTGCGAGCAGATGTGACCTGAATTTCCCTTGGGATCATTAAAGTATCTATCTATCAATCTATCTATCTATCTATCTATCTATCTATCTATCTATCTATCTATCTATCTATCTATCTATCTATCTATCTATCTATCTATCTATCTATCTATCTATCTATCTATCTATCTATCTATCTATCTATCTATCTATCTATCTATCTATCTATCTATCTATCTATCTATCTATCTATCTATCTATCTATCTATCTAGTGTAGCAACATCTGGTGTAGAGGATTATCAATAGGACCGCAACCAACTGAGCACTTTTTCTACATTCTAAATGTGCTGTATATACATTTCACCAGCCTTTCCTTGAAGTTCTATAGATTTCAGTAAGAACAAGAATTATTTCAAAAGTTTTGCAAATTGTGCTTTGATCAGCCACATTATGTACATTTATAAATAAGTAAAATAAAAATTCTTCATTATCATTTCTACTAAATTGGAAACTTGTGTACAGACAAAACGCAATGTTTTAGACACACAAAGTCATACAAAAAAATGCAGGTAATCTCTTACTAATACATACACAACAATTTTCAATTAAAGCTAGGGCATGAAGAATTCAGAGAAGAAGCCCTCCACTGGTCCAATCACATTCCATCTAGAGCCAGTGCCATTCTGGCCACGCCCCTGGATCCACCCGTGCTGTGACTATTCATTTTGCATTGAATTTGAAAAACGGAAATTACGTATTGAAGAACATATATACAACAAGAATTTTGAAGAATTTAACATCAGACAGATGAAAGATATCTATGATTACTTATTTTATCTCTGTACTCCTCTTAAAAAAAATCAGATTCTATATTTCAAAACATCTAAACCTCATGAGTGCATAGATTAAAAAAGTAACTCTGACATACACATACAGTCACCCTGTCAAAGCCAATCACTGTTCCACACCTTCATTTAAAGCACTTTTCAGGCCTTTGAGTGCCTCCCTCTCTCCCTGCAGTGAGCACCATTAATACAGTCATTTAGTCCACTAATACATAAGTGTGGTCAGCGCTGTTACATTATGCATCAGATGGGGTCAGGGCAAGGTGAACTGTGCTGGTCTCAACTCTAACCACACATTGTAAAGACATTATGTGTTTCCCACCGAAAACAATGCTAACACAATGGTGAGTGATTTAAGAAGACGTGCTGGTATATATTACACACACACACACACACACACACACACACACACACACACACACACACACACACACACACACACACACACACACACACACACACACACTGGGAATAAGTGGAATTGAGCATTCACATTGATAAAAACAGCATGTATTTACAGTGTCATCCAGGGACAAATTTTATATTTTTGATATTTTGGATGGCTACGGCTACAATTACTTTCCTCTTGTAACGAATGGCTTTTTAACATGTAGCACAACAAGTGTGTGTGGGGCTGTCAAAAAGCAGCTAACAATAAATTAGGACTTATTGGTTGGTTAAATGGTCTGTGCATCAATAAAGAGGGAAAAAAGGGCATGTAACCTTTTCTTATTTGGACTTCATCCTGGTTATATCAGCAAACTATCTGATGTCACTCTACATTTACTATGTAGTGGACTATATTTCCCCACGACTATATTATTGTCCTTATTCTAAGTGTGGAAATTTAATATTAGAAGAAAAAAATAATGGTATGAAGGAGACCACTGTAAACAAAATACATGATGAACTAATAGAGAATTGTACAAAAATGACTCACTTTTCAAGACAAGACAGGAAAACGTATTTACTCACACTACTATCCCTTTTAAGCATTACGTAACAAGATGAGCAGCTGAGTTATATTTCTAACAAAGCTGTCATCTTCAACTAACTGAAAAGCAAAAGTAATTTTGAGTATCTGCTTGTTTATTTTTCCTAAATCGGACTTTAAGTGAAAATCTTAATGCCTTAACAATCAATCCACAGTACGTATTTATATGTCTTTTAATGCTTTGCAAATATTATTTCTTTGTAATTTCAAGGAAATTACTGCTGGTACTGCTCTCTTAACACACACACACACACACACACACACACACACACACACACACACACACACACACACACACACACACACATCTTAACCACACAGTAAAACCCCATTATCTTTTAACCACAGAAAACAACAGTGCCTTGAGGTAAAAACACCCCAAACTCCCTGAATCCCATTAGCTATTCACCACATAGCAGAGCACTTAAGACTGGTGTTTTACAGTTAACCACTGGTCCTAAAACACATTACCTTCTTACCAAAGAGTGTGTGTACTTCTATGCCTGAGTGTGTGTGTGTGTGTGTTTGCATTTCGAGCAACCTTTTGGCTGAGCTTGTAAGTACGATTGTGTGTTACCATTTGCTGTGCACACATGTAATATGAGACTTTAATGAAAGCCAGAGAAAGACTGGGGAGAAAGAGACAGAGGCATGAAGGAAGAAAGACGACAGAAGAGAACAATATTGAGCGAAGAGGGGGGTTACAGACATAAAACACACATGGACATCAATACTGTCAAACCACAAAGTCACATCTGAAACACAAGAAATACCCAGACTATGTTACAGTGAATGGCGGTGGGATCAGAAAACACAGGAACAGAAAAAAAAAGCGTTGCCTAAAAATTAAATACTGAGATGTTCAGATTTTTTTTTTTGTCAGTTATAGAAAAACAACTTTCTTGTTGTTTTTCAAGAGTTTACCTCATATGTGTTTTTTGTAGTATCTTCTTTAATCACATATTACTTCCAAATCTAACAATTTCTAAAATTAAAACCATGAAAATAAACAAAGTAAGATGTAGTAAATTTAAAAGACAAATGAAAAGTGACATTGAGGGGGCGAACACAGAAAACAACACAAAGACTGAGGAAAAGGGACAGAAGTGACAGAAAACGAGTTAACTGTGAAATTCAAAGGGAGAAACTGCGACGAGGCGGCAGCAGTACATCTTGATCAACAGATGACTGATCATATCAGTGGTGGCCATCTTTCACCAGCCGCCGTCTGACGACACGACGTGACCCCCTGCACACAAACACACACACATACACACACACATACACACACACTCACACAAATGTGCCCGCTACCACACACACAGACGCACACACACACACACATCCATTTCCCCGACATACCCTGAGGCAGGAGCATCAATAACGTATGGCCTGGCCAGGGGCCTCCATTCACACACACACACGCACGCACACACACACACACACACACACACACACACACACACACACACACACACACACACACACACACACACACACACACACACACACACGTTTTCATTCACACAAATGTGCACAAGCATGTGCACAAATAGATCCCCATATGTGACACTTTCACATATTCATGCATTCATTCGGAGACCACAAAAGGTGGTCAGGCTAAAGGAGGGAAGCAAACGGAAGAACAAAAAGCCTCTGAACACGTCTGAATACCCTCAGGCCTGAGGTCTCACCCCATCGTTGGACCCTACATCTTTCTACAGACCTTGCTTCAGCGCCTCTGTGTTTTAGTGACAGCCAAAATGGGGTAATAAGAGATGAATTAATAGGAAATACAGTGGTTTCCATGAGAAGCACAGTGAAATGGGTAGATAATGAGAGGGAAATGGCAAAAACAGAAGGAGGGGAAAACAAGAAAAAGGACAAAAGGATAAAAAGATCACAGAGGTTTGTACGCTTGTGAATCTTTAAAAAAAAAAAAAAATTCAGTTTATTTAATTATTTCCTGACATGTTATTACAGCAGACTTCACCTTCATCTCTTTTGCAACATCAACAACATCCAGAAAAGAA
>NC_090790.1:8320000-8432500 GCF_040054535.1 Antennarius striatus | reverse complement strand
TTCCAGAGCAGTTTGGCTATTTGGGACCCAGATTTAAGTGCAGTTGGTAAGTTAGGAGCTTGATTGTTTTTGAGTCATCCATTTGGGACCCAGGCTGAATGGTACTGGAGAGGACTAGTTGTGGTTTACTTAATGGTTCTAACAGTAACACCTCTGGGCCTTAGCCATTGAACACAGGCCTTTAACATTCTAGGATGAGTCTCTGGAGTGTGATTTGCAGGTAGGGACAACCAGAGTTGTTCTCAGGTTGACAGATGTAGAGTGTCCACTGTAGAGCAGCGAGCAATCAGCAAACACATGGCACTTCTCTGGCTTTCTTTTGCCCTCCGACTGCATCTGTTGGCTTATATATTTGGAGGTTTTGACTGCTGTCACTGAAATTAGTTCATGTGTCCAACCATGGTTTAGATTCTTGCATGTTTTCAATTTCGTGCAAGGAAATGCAAGAAAATTTCACCCTTGGTGGACGTGCAGAGGTTGGTATTAAAACAAAATGTGAACAAGTTTACTGTAAACATATAAAGAGAAAAACATTGATGCACATGAAGCATGTAACTGAAACATCCATCACAAATAATGATATGAATCAGCAGCAGAATATAACATGAGGACTTGTGGAGGAAATAATTAATAAAACAAAGTTAAAAAAAAAAAAAAAAAGATTTAATGGATGCCAGTTGAGACTTGTATACCTACAGTAGAATGAAATAAATTTAAATAGGTAATAATAGATCAGAATTTAATTTTTCTGATTTCAAATGGCAGTTCAAGGACCTCATGACAGGCTGTGAACTAATTTGGTCATCCTTGTGTTTATTACACCGGTGTTCAAGACAACAGTAATATTAGTGTATGTCCACACAGTCCTGCTCAGCCCAATCACCTGCAGCAAGTGAAATCACATGTCTGGGTGCACCGCGGGTGTTCAGGGCCTTTAATTAAGAGAATTATGGGTAGGTTTTCTCCAATGAGGCTCCATATAGTGAACCTGGTAGGACGGGTGCTTTACTCACATAAATATCTTACTATGCATCGCTCTAAAGCATTAATTAAACTGGTATGGTGCATCCCCCCCCCTGCATGTTTTTGGACTGGAGGAGACTTACAGATTCATCATCCCTTACTGTGGCCGACTCTTCACATGAATAGAGCGATGCCCCATCTCACCGACCTGAAGACTCCCTGACCTACGGTCTATCTTTGTCCCGGCACCGCATTGCCTCAACCCTCTGAGTCAGTGGAAAACTCATTTAGGCCTAATTACACGGCCAAGGCTTCTGTCTCCCTTCCTTTCTTTCAAAGAAGAGGCACTTTCTTTCTTTCTTTCACCCTTCTCCTTTCCCCTTCCTTCTCTTGCTGTCCTTTTCTCTTTGCTCTCTCGTTTCTTCCCTCCCAGTGCTCCAGTTACCAGATCAAGGTAGCCCCGCGCTACCAGCCAGCCAGAACACACACACACACACACACACACACACACACACACACACACACACACACACACACACACACACACACACACACACACACACACACACACACACACACACACAGGACATCCAACACTCTGGTTTGGCCAAGAGGCCACAGGTACGGTACAAAGGCTTTTAGACAGTGCATTGTTATTTCCCTGGGGTCAGGCATAGGTTAGGGCCCAGTCTTAATTAGCTGACATAACTTATACATGATTACCCTTCTTCAGGCTCGATGGGCCCCAAAGACACACCCCCACACACAAAGTGCCTTAAGATGCAAAGCTGAAGAGTCAGGAAGAAAGGAACGAGACGACGTGGAGACACACTCGCAGGTTTGGAATCAAATGGGTCTAGTAGGTGAAATGTAAGGAACTCCAGGAGGAACCTTACCCCGAGACGTCAGACGGCAAGAAAACAATGTGAGAAACAAAAGTCACGTTAATGATGTATTACAGTCTGGGGCCAGCGCTCGGGTCATATGTCAGGAACCACGTCCCTGTCACTAGGAATCCTAGAAGGCAGACAAGGAAAGTCAAATGTGTTTTTAAAAGCCCTTCACCGTGCATGAAAGGAAGGATTTTCTTTTTTTACCTAAGATACGCAGACAGCGGTGTAAAGACAGAGAGATGGACAGCAATAGATAAGAGACTCTGCGTCTCCACAGCTCGGTGGGGAAAAAAAGAAGAAGCAATATTTACATGTCTGCATTCATAATGGTAAGAATGATCCAAAGAGTGCAGCATCTCTCATTTATTAACAGACCAATGACAACCCATAATTACACTTTAATAACCTCCCCTTAATGTGATGTGATATTGACAGAAAGTCTCTGCGATTCAGGAGCAAATGCTTACCAACGAGGAAATTTAAATCTGCCATCATTCTCATGCACCAGCCAACCTTATGAAATCCATAATATACTGTAGACAAACAGGCGGGTGTAAGCTTGCTGTTGCAACGCACAGCGTATACATTTATGCTGCAGAGTGTAATTTACCAACCTGAATTACTCTCACAGTTATTGGAAAGCATTTTGGACTTTGTAGCCGCTGCCCAAGACGATGTAGTTGCTGCACGTCTGATCGATACCCAACCCATAAAGCAGACGCCACAGTCACGGGAATTAACATGCTATAAACCATTCAGAAACATAAACATCAACTGAAATCCGTTCTGCAGCCACAAGAGATAAAAATGACTGCCACCATTACCAGTCTATATTACACTTCCAGAAAGTTTAGGTACACTCAGGATATGGTATTAATTTGTTTGGGAAATGCTTACTGCTCTGTGCTGTAATAGGTCTCCAGGGAACTGATGGGATTCAAGGCCAAACCATAAGGAAGGAGGGCGAGCATCAACAACAACAGTCTAATGATGCTCTGGTAATGGAGTACGAGCTGGGTCACTTAGAAAGAGTACTCACTCTGACAGGCAAAAGCACACTTTGCACACATGTGGAAACACACACACACACACACTCACAAGGAGAGTAAATGTTAAGATATGATACTTGTAAAACATGTAAATGTAGGAATGCAGCAAAATAGATGATCAGAATAATCCAGCTGCACATAAAAATAAATATGAGCTGATAAAAATGAGTTATTCTGAATGTGGTACACTCACACCATAATCAAGTCACCTATTAAGTAAATGCAAGCCATACAGATCCACATACAGGCCTCAATCCTGAGTCCAAACCTTTTAACTGTAAAGGTTTTTTAATATGTTCTAATGTCTCTGGGATGTTTAACTGTAAAGGTTGTTATTCTGTTAAGTAGCCTGCCTCTCTGCGCACAGAAGGGAGGAGTTTCAAGTTATACCCAGTGACAGTAAACAAATCTAAATAATTCAGACGGAGCAATTAACATTTTATTTATTCGTTATAAAGCAGAGATCTGTGCGTGTGAGCCGGTATGTGCGTGTGTGTCGGGAAATGCAAGCAGGATAGTGAGTCTTTGAGACAGTATTACATCCAGACTGCACTGATCAGACTAGTGCTGAGAGTCTTAAAATGTTTTATTTTTATGTTTTAAAAAAACCACAAAAAAAAACAAAAACACCAAACAATTTGAAAACATGTTTGATTCAGATTGCAAACAACAAAGCTTTTTTTTTCTTTTTTTTTTCTTAAATTTCAGATTATGTCTGTCTTTCCAACATCTAGAAAGAAGTCGGATACAAGGAGAAAGATACATCTTTGGTAGGAAAAATAAAATTCAATAAAAAAATAAATATACATATATTCATGAAAAACAAACTATTAACGTCGTGAAAAAAGCTTTTTTTTGGTAAATATGTTGTTCATTGAAAAAAAATTAATTTTAAACTCACAAGAGAAGAAAGTTATTTGAACAGTGGCTGGTACGTCTGTTCTGCAGTTATAACAAAATATGCTTCATAAAAGCCCATCTCTAATTGAACACAATCAGGTTTTAATAGTCATACTGATTACACCCACGTTCACTCAACACGGCTATTAATGGAGCTCTATCTCCCTCTACTGGCCGTTCTAGAAAGTGATGCGTAACTGATGAAGTCTGAAGTCATCAGTTTGAATATACAGTATTTGCATCTATGTTTGTGATAAATTAATTAGAATTTATGTTAAGACCTGCGAATTCTGCAGGATTAAAAAAAAGTGCATTCAAAGAAACAAACAAAAAACTTTAAATTCTGTAAATATTTGAGGTTTGTCAGCAAAATGTGTCAGATATGTTCTAAACAGTAGCCTATTCAGGCAGTTCATCATCTTTTCATCCTTATATCATCTACCGTGTAGTTCTCATGTTTTGGGATAAACACCGCTGCATACTGATTGTTAAATTACTACAATATGCAAATACGAGACATAGTTTTCCGTTTATTTAAAACAGCTTTATTAGTGTACACTGTAGGAAGTTGTCTGTATATGAAGAATAGTTGGAAAGCCTACAAAGATCAAGAGCGTCTCAAGAAGACAGAAATTCTAACAGTTTGTAGCCTAATGGAATATGTTCTGTTGATAGCGAGGAAAAGGAACAGTGCATGGTAAAATAAAAAGTACAACTATACAGCAACATCACTAGTGACATGTAAAAGCTTCACTTTCACCAAAAAGCAACCTTCTTTTGAAATAATCAGAAAAGAGGCTTATTTGGGAATATACAATTGTCATCACAATAAAAAATAAAAAAACAAACCAAACGATATGTTATCTGTAAGTAGGAATGTCTGCCTTCAAAATTTGTGGATGCAGCCTTGTAGAAACCTGATCAAGTTTCATCTCCCATTCGAAATGGATTTCTTAGGAGGTTGAAGCAAGCCAGTTGGGCGGCACTCATTTAAAGAAAAAACAACAAAGATAAAAAAAATAACCCAAACAAATAAAAACACAGTAGATTCAGGGGCTTTTGCTAGAACCAGGCTACACACAGAAATCAGCATGTCTAATGACCGGAAAATATACAAAGTGAATTACCTTCTCCAGTCCTCAGGATCTGATGTCACTGCATAGAACAAACTGAGTTGGTGTGATATGATTAACTACTACGTTTTCATTTAGCACATTTCCAAGCTTCAGCGAAGCCCAGCTAAAACTTTTTCCATAATGAATGAAAACAAGATAATAAAAAAAAAAGGAAAAAAAAAAAAGAAAACAGGTCAACAGGTGGACAGACGGATACGTACGCAGACAAACATCACTGCTTTTGACTACTTTCAATCTGGTTATAATTACAAGAGGGCGTTATACACGTTGAATCCATCAGGAAATGGTTGATGATCCTTCACAACAGAATCAACAGAAAAACCACATTTGCGTTCACATTTTTTGAGAAGAGTCAATCTTTGCCATGTGGGCGATGGTGAGGCAACCAAACTAAAACTTCCTTCATATATTTTGGAGTTGTACAACTAATTTTTTTTAATGCACCCCCCCCCCTCACATTCTGCAGTCATGAGTAGACAAATGAGAGATATGAATTTATTTCACATGCATGGCAGCGTTATTGTGCTCCAAATGAAGACAACAAGCTCTGGAATGTGACAGATTATTCACCTAGTCCAGTTTATAAATGTTCACACTGAAAATCCCATTTTTATGGTGCACTATGGTAAAATCCTTGAGGGATACCCCTAGACAATACATCATAATGTCATGTGTACGTAAACACACTCACTAAGGAGTAACAGTGTACAACTAAGCATAATCTGTGGTTTAATCTGGCAGTTTTTACACTGCCAACTGGAATGTCAATGAGCTCACTGTCCAAAATCAGAGCATTCAGTATAATAACTGCTTTGATGTTGGGAAAGGAAATAATTCTGTACTGCCCAGCTGACGGATTCAAGCCTCAACAACTTGGATTTGTCATGTTGCGGGTGAGCTGGGGGCGTTTGGTAACACAGATGTAATTTCTGAAAGAGAATGAAAGTTTTAACTTTACAATCAGGGCGGGGAAGTTCCATCGCCAAACTGGAGCGATTGGGTTTATGTTCAACACTTCACAACGTGGATGCAGAAACATGCTTTGCTGAAAGATGTTATCAATTTTAACAGCTCTAATCTTTGTTCTACATTTTTGCATCCAATTATGATTCAGAAGGATGATGGAATAATGGACAACTTGAAGTAAAGAACTATAACATAATTATATCTTCTGCTGTAATCATCTCAAATGGGGCGCATTCTAAAAAAATATTGAATTCTAATAAAAAGCAAGACATCTTTGACAATTTTAAATATATTCATTTAGAAAAAACCACATGGAAATACAAAAAGTTAGCTAAAACATTGTGTGACGGAAAAAAATACTTGTGCTGTATAAATTTAAAGCTTTAACACTGATTTCAAAAAGATTTGGACTTTAAAATACCGCTATAGGTATCAGCTGGTCTATAAATCAGAGATATAAAGGGGATAATCTTTAATAAGCCAATTCAGACTATATAAACAGTGTTTATTTACACTTCATATCCATGTAATTGTTCTGTCTTAAATTGGCCATCATTTTCTGTACATTTCAAAGCATATCTTGCTATTTTTACATTAAAGGCAACTTTCTTGTAGTCATATCAAGCGTGCATAATTCAGGGCAGTGCAAGTACAGAATGGAAGCTATTCTTTAAAGTCCCACAATGCAGGACGTCTTCCTGTCAAGAAAACATTACGATAATGGGGGAATCCGTGCATCAGTCCAAGCATAAAATAAAGACACTTCTGTAAAGGTTACATCAGTGGGTTACAAGAAAAAAGGTGGTTCTCCTCTTGTCTGTTAGACAGTAGAGGGTAACACCGAGTCTCTGCATTTAGACAGAGTCCTAACTCTGCATCATTCCAACATCTAATCTTTCATAAGCAAGATGATATCATGGATAAAAAGTTAAGAAGAAAGAGAAGGAGCATGCAGAAGGGAAGCTGAAACAGTGTGAAACGTCTGGCTTCAAAAGCCAGAAGGGGCAAACTGTGGACTGTGGCCAGCTTCTAGAGTGTATTTAAAGGTGTGAATATTCAGTGGAGGGATGCAACTTAAACTCTCACACTGAAAACTTCTCTGGCTTTTACTAATTCCAGTTACGTATTTGTGGCAGTCAGCCGCCGACCGCACCTCCAGAGGAACAAGTGACAAACGCCTTCATCAGTCTCGCCGCTCATGACTGAATGAGACCAACATTAAAATCACTGATGAACCAATCTGATGGTGTGTGTGTGAAGCCAGAAGAGTTTGCCTATGTTACAGTATATGTGTTTACATGAGAACAAATTAAGACAAGTCATGTGAAATTGATCACGGCGATCAGATCTTATTGGTTCACTCCTTTTAGAGCTGGAGAACAATAAACCTGCGCCGGTCAGATGACTGGTGATCCTGACAACACCTGATCAATGAGGAGAAAGTGAGAGTGAGGTGAACGTGATGCCGTGTTTGTCAGCCTTGTTAAAAAAAAAAAGGAAATCATTAAAAGTTGTGCAGCTGTAGTTGGATAATGCAGGGGTGAGGTTGGAGTGACTGTACTGTAGCTGGAGGATCACGCGCTCTCAAACAGCCTTTCTTCTGCGTGGTGTTTCTAAATCAGAGGCTCGAACAGCAAAAATACAAATGAAGTCTGGACATCTTGGTATTGCAGATTGATTTCAATGATTAGGTCCATGAGTAGTGAAACGTTACTCCAACAGAGCCTGAGGTGATCAGGCCCACTCTCACATCACTGTTAACATTCCACTATTGTTCAATCAGTGATGTCATTCGCCATCTTCGGAGGCAAACTTGTAATTCTTGCTTTGTTTTTGTCATTTTTTTTTCATAATGTTGGTAATAATCAGTTCAAAACTGCCAGCTGGTGTCCAGGTCAGATTGTGCAGTCAGTTTGACGAGGCTGTCTGCAGCAGAATCCTCTTTAGGACATACTGGAACAGCGCACTGATGGTGAACCCATCTGGGTCAGCACCTTATCCAACCACTGGAGGGGGCCGTTGAGATGAAGCTCAATCCAACAGGGAGTGCTGGTTACTGTTTGACGCCTGCAGGAATAAAACCAAATTTCAGGTTAGGAAAAACTGCACTGGTTCAGCTTGGTTTCAAACTTTGGCTCATTTCTTAGTAACAACTTATATAAAAGCGCAAGTAATGTTAAGATGAATAACCAGTCTTACTACTTTATCACTTTTTTCATGCGTAGGAAGTGGTGATTAGATATCTTAACCACTAGCACAGGCAGCATGTAGCCTTTCCATCTTTGTCTTTCTTCACAAGGACACATAATCTGTGGTCTGAGAAGACACCTGCAACCCTTCATTCACCAGAGAGAGAGTGATGAAATACCTGTACTCTGCTCCCCAGCCCTTGACAAAGCTCATTCTGATGGTGCACATCCTGGTTAGCTGGTAGACCGCTTCAAACCCCTGATTGACGGACTGGGCCAACAGTGCAGCAAACTCTTGGTTGTTGAAAATCTTCAGATTACATCCTAAAAGAATCAATAAATCAAAAGGTGTAAAGCTAAGAGTTAATTGGGTTTTCTCAATATTGGTAAAAGGAGGGTGGACTATTGGATGATGGGAAAAATTCAGGTATGTACATGTTAATGTGCTGAAAAATGTAAATGTATCAGTTATTTAACAAGAAAGCACTTTAAAATTATGATTTTAAAATGTTCAACCCATTTAAAATGTGATGTGTGGATTATGTTATCTATGTTCACAAGTGTTCTCTCAAAGGATGACTTTATGTTCAGTTCTGTTCTCCAGTAATGATCCCATTCACACTGGTCATTTGGAGCAGAACGAAATATTCAACGTTACATGGGTACAAATGGGTAAGACAAAAGCCGCCCAGGGATTAGTGCTCTTCCTCAAGCATCACTCCATCAATATTAGATTAAAAAAAAGTAGTACTCATTTAGATTTTAGTTGGAATCCTTAAAAATAAAATACATTGTGTGCCATGAAGTGCAGAGTTTCAAATGGAGTGAATTCATCTTAAAGCGACTGCTGAAGATGGGAGGGGATGGATTTTTTTCAAGTGTGAAGCATTTGTCTGGCTGAGGGTAAAACAATTCAAATGCATGTAAACAAACCTGGAGGTATCTTGCAGACTGTGGCTGGGTGCCAGCCGTATCGCTGGTTGCAGTTGGGACTCTGTACAAAGATGGCGCTGTCGCTGAGGCACTCTGCAAACACCTCCCCTCCGATGTAATACAACCTCACGCCCCGACCTGAGGGGAAGCAATGTAAAAATGTTTATTCATGAGCATCTTGTGATGAAAAACAACAACAAAGATTTACCATCCCAGGTGCCCCGATCAAATCACTACAGTATTTTTTAAAAATATGCAAATGTAATAAATATCTAGAATGTATGTGTATTATTAAAATTCTCTCCAGGTGGTTTAGAGGAGATAGAGAGATGATTCCCCGTTATGAAAAGACAATGGAAAGATGGACAAGGAAATGTAGAGATGTAAGTTTTATCCCACATGCCCCACAAGGCTAGTACCTATATGTCTCCTTGTCATTTCAACCGTTGCATTCCTGTTGACGTTGCTGAGAAGTCCTAGACAGAAGCGTTCGGAGTTTGAGGGGTCAGTGAAGCCATCTACCGTCAGAGATGGCTGCGAGGCATGGAACGTCTCTCCAACCCGCTGGTTCAGCTCGTAGTACGCTATTGAGCACCAGAAAGCAGGTTCGCTGTAGGTTACCGGCTGCAGGTCTGAAAAGAAATCAACAAAAGAATATTTTAATATTGCCTCTCTTCAAAAATGTTTAACTTTTTCAGTTTTTAATGCTACTAAAATCGGGTGACTTATTGTGTTCCATTTCTCAAAACCAAAATTTGGAGATTACATGGTTCTCTACATTCTTTTTTTTTTAAACACAACACATACACATTCGGGAGCCATTTATTGAAAAATTTGCAAAGAGATACAGTAACGATGGTCTTACCCAGGCCATGACTGACTGGTGACAGAGTGCTTGGTGACATTTCTGCTGGTGAACCTGAGAGAAAGCAAATTCAACATTGTGTTAACTGAATTGTTTCAAACTACAATCCTGTTGGTAAAGCTTGTCTCTACTGCAGTGGTTCTTGTCAGTGGTATGAGTTGATATCATCACAGCTATGTTACCCTAGTCTACCTGTTTCCATACTTTGATTCATCTGCTGGTCACTGGTCTCTCCATCTTCACTGATATAGCCAGGTGGTGGTGTTTCTGTGAGAAAAAAAACAAAACCAAAAAAATTAAATATAGAAAAGACTCTTGGTGGAAGAATGAAAGCCAGCTCCTGCCCAGCATACAGACCTGGTATATAGTTATTAGGTGGGTCTATGCCAGCTGGGAAGTTGGTGTTCTCAGGGATGGAGTTTGTGAAGTCGTCTAGAGGAGGAAGCTCAGTCAGGATCTCCGTGTGGCGCGGCACCAACACTGGCGGCAGCACTATACAGTATGGGAAGTGTTGGTGACAAATGCAAACATGATTTGCTGCACAAATCAAACCTGTATGTCTGAATACTTCTTTTCTTCTGTGTGCTCATGCAATAGCATTCTGCTTGTTATACATGCATTAAAAAGCACAAATGAACACATTTCAACTTGATTTCATGACATAAACTGGCAAAACTAAACTACAGGTGTAAATAAAACTCATGACCCATGCAATTATAGACTTACACGAGCACCCTGATGATTACAGCCACAGCCAGTATCAAGAGTTAAGGCATGCATGCACACACACGCGCGCACACACACAAACACACAGTTCTAAATGGTCATTACCGGGCGTCTCCACTCTCTGGTAATGGTAGGGATTGACACACACTTGATCCTTTTTGAGGTTAAAGGCATACTGGCAAGCGTCAATGGCCCTCAGCTCATGGTGGCTGTGGAGGTCAGGCCATCTCCAAAGGCGGCAGTAGATGACGTGAGGCAGACCCTTGCGATGGGACACCTGGAGACGCCCGTCCAGTGATCTAAAAAAGTTTGGTGAGAGGAAAGGTAAAAGCTCTGTGGGGCGATGACCTGACAGCCAAAACAGACACTAAGAAAGAAACCTGTGCTTGCTTTACGTTCTGGTTTGGTAGAATGTACCAAAAGAATTCAAACAAAAAACAATTTAAAAAAATTATATATATATATACAGTATATACTGTATATCTATATATAATATATTTTATATATAATATAATAAAAAAAACACACACACACAGAGAGGCAACCAATGTGCTGACAGGAATGTGCAGTACACAGCTGAACCGTTGCACAACCGGAATCATTTCTGAAACTTGGACATTGCAATTATGAAACAAGTTCATCTTTTTTGTTTCTCTGGACATTAAAGTGAACCTAAAAAATTAAAGGTAATTAATTTACGTAAGCAAAACAAACCAATCTTTATTTATCTGAGGAGTAATCAACACTACTGCTTACAAAATACGTTCATTAAATTTTAACTGGTAACTCAGCTTGTAACACATTTGATTGAACCACAGCTCTATGGTTTCCTTATTGGTTACATTGTTCAAAGCTTTATAAGAATAGCAGCGATAAAGCTAAATGAGGAAAGTCAACCACAGACCATAAAATAAGTGACGCAGCTATTTTTCAGCAATAGTGTCGATAACAAGAAGAGGAACCTTACATCAACACGATGTGACATTTTTCCTGCATGTTGTTTGAAACAATCAATTGTTGACTTGTATGTTCAGGAGCGTGTGAGAATATTCACCTGCCATGGTCAGGATATCCGTACATGCCTGAAGACTCCCACTGCTCTATCGTGTGGCCTGAGCCCAGACCCCATAGATCTGAGCAATTACTACAGACACACAAACACACACCCACACAAACAGGAGACATGCATACACATACACACACAAGCACACAGGACAGGTGCAAAAAGGATAAAATAAAATCAAAAAGATGGCAAACATGAGATGTTTCATTCCAAAATTAGTCAGATGAAATCACAAACATGTACGGCTGGTCTCTTATTGGACATAGAGGGATAAGATCAATAAGAGACACTGACAGGATGATCGATGATGACCAGGTGAAGCGGGGAGCAGTCGGGATGAAACCGTGGCTGTCTGCTGAAACATTCATACAAGATTGTGTCCATAATACCATGTAGAAGTGACGAAGAACACACGCCTAATTATTTCATTGAAACTTCAATAACCTGCTGCACTGTCTAAATACACAAGTCTGAGTAACTCATAACTTAGTTTGGACTTCTTACTAGAAACACCAAGTGAAACAAACAGGACATATTAACAAATATACAAGAATGACATGTGAATGAGGAAATTAAATCAATAAAATAACTGTGCGCTGAGACATGACAGAATAAACAAACTCAAGGAGAGAGAGGAGATTCTACTGTCTGATTAGAGCAAAGTATCTGCTAAAAACAATCCAGATGACAATCAGCCGACTTTATAGACTTGTACATATCAGTAATATGTAACCACCTCCTCACACTCTTCCACTCATGTCTCACCTTTCTCACTTGAAGATCATCAGAACAATCCCTACTACTACAGCGAAACCACAAAACCTCATTCACTCTCTTCCATCCTCTGGATCAAAGCTAAAAATCTAGACCTGGCAAAGGTCCAGGGGCTGCTCCATAAAACCCGCTTAAAAAAGTGAGGATTAAAGTCAAACACCTGACTTAAATGAACCAAACTAATCATTCAGGGCTAAAGGGGCTCCATAAAGGTCAACTCAAGCTCATGCATCCAGACTAATCTGAGACAAGTTCAGGAAATCATGACAAGTCCCTGTAAATGCTATTCTCCTTCAGCCCAGCAGGGGAAACAGATCATCCATTTACCAGCAGATATATTCATACCATGTAGCAGAGATTACTACTTGAAATGTGATGATCTGAAACATGTAAAAACCACAAAATGTTAATGCAGCTAAACAGACGCAGAGGTCAGACCAGTAAAAGGAAGGCTAAGACCCAACAATAAAGACAAGCCAAAGTCGCTGTCCAAGTTTTAACTGTGTCTTCCTGTCCACATACCCAGTCCCTTCATCACATTGTTTCAATACAATCCTGCTAACAGATAGAAAAACACAAAACGAAAAATCACATTTTTCTATTTGTATGGTATTTGACAAAATTCATCCAGAATGAAGCACTTACCATCTTCACACTTGTTATGTTCCTTCTCACCCGCACTAAAAACTGCTCAAAGGAAGCGATCTACGCATCCAAGACCAGAAGGGGTATCGACGAGAAAACTACTGTGAATTGTCAACTAGTGAATGTGGAAATAAAATTTAATTGTGAAGTCTCCAATCAAGGAACCATCAATCTGCTCGATATATAAGAAGCAAAGTGAAACAAGCCTTTTTTCTATTACAGTACCATGAAATATTCAGAGCCTGAAGGCCGCAGCAGGATCGAGTCTCACTCAAACATCGAACAAGGACGACCATCACCTTCTTCAGATGCTACAATCTGGCCCACATCCCTGATAGTGTGAAGGCCTCGCCTTGGAAAACTGTATTTCAAACTTTGATTTGATCAGTGTTCTTTTAATTTAGCATTACTCTCGTTACAGTTGTGCTGTATTCTTTCTTTAACCAACAACACACTCACCAGCAAAGTTAGGCAACTTAACAGGCTGCACTGACCGGAGCTAAACTGATGCCAACACTGGTTCAGTACAGACATTTTGACAAAAGTTGACGAAACATTTCTACCTTCACAAAAATGTGAGCAAAAATGTGCACGATTACCCAACTTGGAACTTAAGAACCCGACCTAAAAACTTTAATGATGAAGAGCCTTGACACATTAACACGCTAAATGAGATCAGCCATTCAATCAGACAAGAAAAACTAACAACACATTAACAATGTCTCTGCTCACCAAACCATGCTTTTACTTTCTCACCATCTCCATAGTTGACAATAAAAATGCAATACACAACTGTTGTTTGGCCCAATGTTATGCACATTTACACAGACCACATCGTAAACATAATGCCTAGTTAAAACAAAGTCTTGATTGCTATGTTTGATGCTATTCGTCACACATGAATCATAGTGGTCAGAAATAGCATTCCTCTGTGAAAGACCCAAGTTAAGGACTATTCTAAAAACAAGCCACCCTTTTGAAGTGGCTTTTAGGAGTACACACACTTCATGTGAACCACAAGTAACTGACATGGTGTGGAACACAGTTTCTCTATGGGGATAAATTCTATTATTGATAAACTATAAATATGTACCGGTAACACAAAAAAAATTTTTTGAGAACGATACCTCATAAAATCTTCCCAGCGTAGACTAGTTAGTTGCACTTTCTGCTGATAATCGACAGATTGACCAACAATTCCATGTTTATCACAAGGCCACACTAACATTTCTATTATTGTCATGATAAGGTTTCACCTGCTCTGGTGACTTGGTTCAGGTGTCTAGTCATGCATCACTGAAGAAATCTATACTGGAAGCCACGTGACTTGTAATGATCTAACTCCAGTGTCTACTGGATGTTTAAGGTACGTAAGGATGCCGTCACAAAAAGAACAAATTATACTTAGTTCTGTAAAATGGCTTTCTTCTGTTAATCAATATGACAGATATAATTTTAGGTGTTCTGTTGTCAGACAGGGATGTCTGCATTCAAGAAAGTTTTTTTGGGATTTGCAAAGACTTCTTTGTGACCAGCAGACACTTGTGAGAGTGTGAGAGTACTTTATAAAAACAAAAGAAAAACTAAACTGTAATTTCTGTGAAAAACAAAAAACGGAATTAAACCCTTGCAGTCACAGAATTTGAAGAATTTAAACATATTTACGCCTTTGGCAAAGTCCCTGCAGTACTTCTATTAAAATACAGAGTGCATAATATGAGCTATGCAGATTTAAGAAAACTGTTTTCACCACTGATAGGCTCATAGGTGTTGTAGGTGTCAACATATATGATCCAGGTCTACAGTTACACCCATGTCGAGATTTTTTTTTTCTTCACTTTTAACTTACGCCCTTAGAATGTCTATAGTGAATCATCTGAAGCTCCAGTCCAGGCAGGCATTAATTTGAAAATAAACTAATTTATAAATTCTCCCTTTTTAATAGAAAAGCCAAATAGTTCTTCACATTATGAACTCTGCATCCTTTAAAACAAATGTAACCAAATGTGGCTCACTCATCACTTCGGGAGGGTTGAACTTTGACCTTTGTGTAAGCTGTTCAGGCAACAAGGTCATTCATCTTGTATCACTGATGACTGTTCATATTTTCTACTGCAGGGAGGTGACCGGAGCCAAAAACGCTAGTTACCAACTAATCACATCTTTTCATGTTGTGTCTTTATATTTTGGACCAAAAGGCAAAACGGCAACAGTTTTGGTGGTTCAGAGTTTTCCAGATGAAAGAGACCACAGGGTGAACCCAAATAGAACCAGTCATGCTTGTGAGACCAGTCAGAATGGTGCAACACTTCAAACTCACTGCACAGAATGCGAGTGAAAGGATACACTGTCTAAAAAGTTGCGCATGAATACCAATGAAACCTCAATGCAAAAACAATTTGCTTGGCATCGTGCGTAGGACATCTGTTTCCTCCAATCGGGTTTCATTTCTGCTGCTTTGCTAAGCTATGGAACAACATTATGGGGAAGTGAACTTATTGTTGCACAAAAGAGCCTTTCTTTTTTTTTTGTTCTGCAAGCCTGTAGGTGCTTTTAACCTCCCACTTGCTTTCATGTGTGTTGCACGCCCTGCTGTGCTGATCTGTACTGGTAAATGGTGGTGTACCACTACAGAGAGGATGTGTGTTTGTGTGAATGTGATCATAACTTCAAGTGTGTCATATGAGAATTCACATTTATTTTAAGTGAACATACACAGTATAACTATGTCCATGCAAAAGAAGTGTGTGTTCTCATCTCACCTAGGTATAGTGACACACTTTGTGTTGCTGTTCTGCGTGCTGATGGCTTTCTCCAGCTCATCCAACTGTCCAGTCTTCTTCAACTTCTTTACCAAGCTCTTCACTGCTTTTTCGCACCATTTCTCCTCCTGTCCTCCATTCTGCTCCCCTACTCCAACAATTCCTCCCCCTGTTCCTCCATTCCCCGCTGGAGTCTTCTTCCAACCCAGGAGGCGTTTCACCACCGGGGGAGTGAAAGGAAGTATGGACATGATGGCTCGTGTTTGTGGGCTTCTGTCTGTGTGTGTCTTAAATGTAAGTGAATGCCCTTTGCAATCTGACGTTAAAAAAAAAAAAAGGAAGAGGGAAAGGAGGGAAGTGTGGGTGATGGGTTGTTGCCTGAATTTCGACTGGAGAATTGAAAAGCTATATTTACACTGAGGATATGAATGTATTTTTTTTAAATTAATGACTAGTCAGAACTAAGGCAATGGTCTTGATATAACATCTGATTAAAAACACACAGCATAGACAGTGGAGAGAAGTCCTTCCAAAGACACCTGAAAACAAGATTGGAAAAAGATAAAGGACACATTAACAATTGAAAAAATGTGAGGAACAGCTTACAGCTCACAACATCTTTTTTCTGAAATTACTACATCAAATAAACATAAACACTTCCAGCTTTTCTGCCCCCAAGCCATGACTATTACATATCTAACACAGCCCCACGCTGCCATAACTCTCCCGCTGTGTGAAGCATTTGTTTCAGCCACTCATACCAGCTCACATTAACAATTCTGTTTCACAGCCAGCGATTGCCTCTGTCGGTCGACCTGCGTTCAGCATACTCCACTGCCGCTTCACATTTTTGCGGTGCCCTCGTGCAATTTTGTTCAGCACTTTTTGACACAAACAGCACTAACAGGTTTGCCATCTTGTAAAACCACTATGACTTATTTACATCTTTAGGCAGCTATTTTTAGACAGTCATTTGTTTGCTTACAAACCACATATCTTGATAAAATACAATAAGAAGTTGAGCAGTTGTCCACTTGTCGGAGGGGCTGTGACTCTACCCCCAGCCCCTGCAGTCTACACACACCACTGTAGGAATGATAAATATTTAATTTGTTAGGGAAGACTTTCCTGTGCAATTTACTAGTGTATAAAAGGAGCAGATTTATCTAATGTTCACAAAAACATATCTGATCAAACAGCCAGTCACCATGACTTAGTGGTGACAGGTCATGTTCTTATCCTGATAGATTCCATTTATCAGTTGCAATTCTTTAGTAATTGATTATTTAATATTCCGCTCCCCATATATTTACATCTGGCAAGGTGGAGATGATCCTGTATCACAACATGTGGTCACCATTTAACTGGTCAGCCATTAAAACTATCAAAAGCTAATTATATAAATTACAGTTACTGAAAAAAACATCTCTAGTGATTACAGGTACATCTCTGTCAATATATCAGTGTAAGACAAATACTAAAGTAAACCCATTAAACAATCACACACAGTATTTATTCCCTCAACAAAAAGTCATTAAAGCCTTGGTCAAGTAGAAAGTCCTGACCGGTTCACAACACATGTGTCTTAAGTTTCACAACTCCGTCCATCCAGCTCCTCTTGTAAGTGTTCACCTTACGGCTGCTTAGACGGGAAGTCAAAGACGGGTAGAATTCACTGACCACAATTCACATCAAACATGATTGTTGGGTGTTGACGCGAGCTATTACCTAATGTAATCTGATCCTGTTTTATAACTCTAATTCTCAACCCTAATGAGGAAAAGCCCAGAACAACTCCTCAAATAATACACAGAGAATGCTCCAATTAAATTATTACAACAAAAAATTCAAACAACTTGTCTTTTTTTTCCTGGGCTCCATCCAACAACATTTCAAAAGCTTTTTCTTGAGCATAGATTTGTTGAGTTGGTTAATGAAAACTGTGACTTAAATAAAAGAGGTGAAACCACTTAGTGATGCTGAATTCTCACCTCGGTGGCCAGGAGAGGAAGGGATCACCGGCCGTAGGGTATTATTCTAAAAGTCCAAGCTCCTTCCAAGAATTAATTTCAGAGGCTTAACCCTTGGACTGCTCACTGATAAGAGTATGATGGTTTCAAGAGGAAAGGACACCAATCCTGAAATCAGTAGCTGCAGTTTCTTGGTATCATCTAAACATTGATGCATGCTGTGTTATCTATCCACTGCAAACACAACAGCTTCAGTAAGGGAGTGCTTGATTTATTGTTTAGACAAACTATCATAAAATTTAGATTTGTGGTTCTTCATTGTACTGAAGTTGGACATCCAAAGAAGGACTACCATCAACACCTTTGCCTTGTGTGCGACGTGAGAGCTCCTCAACAGAACACAAAGTCTCAATGCAAGAACAAAAAGCACCAAAACGTGCTGATGTGGCCACAATGTATATGTCTCATCGAAATGCTGACCACGACTACCAGGGCCTTGTTGGCAAAATAAGAGTGCTTATTTTGTCTTCTGCGTTTGGTCTTTTTTTTTTTTTTTTTTTTTGTGAGAAACTGTCTGTTTGGGTTACTTCTTCTCCGAGACGATAAAGATCCACAAAACAAACACGGTTTGAAAGAGGAGCAGCAGAACGCTGCAGACGGCAATCCGGACTCTAGAGCCAGTAAGTGTAGACTTTGCCAACCTACAAAAAAAAAAAAAAAAAAAAAGCGTAAAATGTTGTCTTAAGCTGTCATTCGCAGTGATCTACAGATACAGTGGAAATATATAGGCTTCTTTTGTCTCGAAATGACTGATAGACCCCCTTTCTCCTCCTCCCATCGCGTCCCAAAAAAAGAAAAGAGTATGAAAAAACCCGCTAGCAAGCTTGCTACTTTGTGTCACAGACAAATAAACAGGTCTGCGGCATGGTTTGTCGGTACCAGACCAGCTCGGCTCCACGGTTACAAACACTTACCCAACACGAATGCGAAAACACGTTGAATGCTCATTCAGGTACATGTCAACAAAAGCCAGGTTGTTCCTTTATGTAATTCAAGCAGGGAGACTTTAAACTGTAGCACCTCCGACCCGCCGGGATGATGGCCCCTCATTCAAAGCTCAACCAAACTTGTGTCGCTTCGGCTAAACAAAAAACAAAATGTGACGTTTTAGCCCCACCTTCCCTAGCTTCCTATTGGCTATAAATCGACTTCACCCGATAACCTGTTGCCATACGTGTATCCTATTGGCTAGAGGTCCTGTCCGTTTTGTGATGTAACCAGCAACGTTGTGTCGGTAAGGTCTATTAGTGGATACCAGGATTGTCCTTCTAGAAATGCATAGTAGGCAATTTGTTAATAAATAAAGAATACTCTTCTTCTTCTTCTCCTTTCAGCTTTTCCCTCCATCTAACCCTGTCTTCTGCATCTTTTTTCTCTCACACCAACAACCTTCATGTCCTCTTTCACTACATCCATAAACCTCCTCTTTGGTCTTCCTCTAAGCCCCCTGCCTGGTAGTTCAAAACTCTCTTTACCAATATATTCACTATCTCTTCTCTGGACAGGTCCAAACCATCTCAGTCTGGCCCCTCTGACTTTATCTCCAAAACTTCTAACATCCTATCCATCCTGGTCACTCCCAGAGAGAACCTCAGCATCTTCATCTCTGCTACCTCCAGCTCTGTCTCCTGTCTCTTCCTCAGTGACACTGTCTCTAGACCAGTGGTTCTTAACCTTGTTGGAGGTACTGAACCCTGCTGGTTACATATGCTCACTCACTGAACCCTTCTTTAGTAAGAAAAAACTTTTTTTTCTTCTCAAAATTAAGACATGAGTATATGTTTTACTGGTGTATTTAATGAATTGTGCATTAATGACACCCTTTTTCAAAGAACTAAACCAAAACAGTACATGAACTCAAATGAAATGACCTACCTGCAAATCAGTGTGACTTCTGCTGTTGTTATTGAGAGACCAGTTCAGATACGCATGGCTTCACCTTGGCAAGTGCTACTTTTATGTCATCTTCACAGCAAAGTCTGTTTCTGTTGTCTTCCATGCAGCTTAAGGAAGTGTTCCTTTATTTTTGCCAGTGTGAGACTAGAGTTGCTCAACTTGACATTGCATATCATGCAGAATGCTGACTCCCATCATGTTCCGTTATACAGTACTGTACATGTAAATCCACGTTGCACATATTCATTCGACCACTTTCTTTTTTTGCTCAACATAGTTACTATGAATTAAAATATTAAGAAAGCAATCGGAAGACGGACCATCATGACAGGCATAAATCGACTACTGAGTCGATTTATGCCTATACCCAACACGATGTGTCGGGTGTTTTGTCTTGACCTCCGTCTCCACCAAACCCCTGAGACCGACTCACCGAACCCCTAGGGTTCGATCGAACCCACGTTAAGAACCACTGTCAAGACCTTAGTCAAGAACTGTGTTCTTGTTTGGTCTGTGGTCACAGTTTTGTACAACTTTCCTTTCATTTTAGCTGAAACTCTTCTATCACACATCACACCTGACACTTTCCTCCACCCGCTCCATCCTGCCTGTACACACTTCTTCACCTCTTTTCCACACTCTCCATTGCTCTGAACTGTTGACCTTAAGTACAATAGAGTCAAATTTGTACAAATAATGCAAATATATTGAATCTTATTTGTTATTGCTCTAATCCTTTTCAAATTAATTTTATGCGTGGACACACCATATTTAGCATGCAATATATGCTCACTAAACCGAGTATATAGACTATAGTAAGTATAGTAAGACTACTTATTCAGTAAGGTAACGTTTTCCACATCAATGTAAACTAAATCTGTACAAAAAAAAGAAAGGAAACAGACATTTTAACAAGTCACAATTACCTTCCAAATCATAACATTGGGTTAGGCGCGTTTTGGTGTTTTGACCAGAGGTGAAAGGTCCACCAGTCATTTGATATAAATGACCTGGTGGAAAGAATGGGTAAGTCCATTCTTTTCATAGGGTATGTGGCCGCATCATGCAAATATGCAGATATATGCACCTGTTGGACGTGCATGCAAATCATTGAATCCCATTCTGTGAATGGATCCTAATGTAATGAAGCTGCTTCAAGAGCTCATTTCAGTCTGCCAACACAGGCAGCATCCTGAACGTTCAACCAGAGAGTATTTCCATCATTACGCACCGCAGCGGAGCCAAACGCGCATGCTCAGTGCGTCTCGTTACCTGGGACCTGTTGCTCAGCTGCGGCTTATTGCGTTGAGAAGACGCCTGTTTATTTAACGGATGCTGTTTATCCTTAGTCATAATGAACGTTAATGATGTGCTACCGCCTTGTTATAGCCGTGTTTAGGTAAAGGAGACTGGAAACAACAATTAACAGTGTATTTTATTAACTGTCGGATTAACCTGCGAACACGTCTGTAAGTATTTTCCACGTTTTCTCTTTCATCCGTTGTATGAACTGGGTTTGTCGAATCAGAAGTTGATGATTCTACGACAAAGTGTGTTAAATAAGTTAAATACGCCGTGTATGACACTATTTGGTGGTCAGCAAATATTTTAGATGCAGTAAAATTAGTCAGTTCAGTCCTGAAATCACATACACGGAGGTTGTGCAGTGCGCTAAAAGCCATTATCCATTATTCTTTGAACGCCAAGGGCAAAATATTATTCCTGTGTTTGCACAACTTTTGAGAGAGAGGAAAGATGGAGCTCATGTCGTTGTTGCATATGAAACGTTCCACAGTGTGTCTACAGGGGCTGTGTGCTGGTTCGGTAGGCTCACTGGGTGATGCTCTGATTGTGTAGACAAAAGCAGATAATAATTCTCACTGGATCCATCACCAAGGAGACAGAGACTCTCGAGTCCTGTCTGCTGTGTTGATTATGAAAACTCCTATAGGTAGACCGATGTCACCATAGAGGGTCTAAATTTATCAAAGGTGCAGTGGTGGAGAAGTTTTTGTCAAGACAATAAACTTACTTTTTTGTTTTATTGTTTTGTGTGTGTGCAGGTGTATGTCCGATTTCTAATCGACAGGCAATGGGCAGATGCTGCAAATGCAACGGGAGGCTGCTATGCATGTGCCTACTGCCTTGTATGATGACTGGCCACCTCCTGATTTACGTTATGGTGTCCATATTTGTCACCATGTCCTACACTCCTCCCCCGAAAATAGTGATTCACTATATTGCTCCTGGGATTTCTGTTAACACCTCTACACTGGCCTCTCACCCACTCGGTCCCTTCTGGAACCTTCGTCTGGAGGACAGTGCCTTGTGGAACCACTTGCAGCACGCTTTGGACCGTCTGCACAATCCCGTACTGCGAGGGAATACAACTGGAGTACAGAGGAAGCCAAAAGCAAAGGTTTCATCAGAAATTAAAGATGAAAGTCTGTCTGACTGTGTGTCATGCAAGTGTTCAGTACCTCAGTTAGATTTAAGCTCCTTGCCAGAACAGATGAAAGCTTTTGTTTGGTCGATGCATTGCAGGAAATATCCCCTTCTTATCAATCAGCCTAATACGTGTAAGAGTAATGACAAAAACTTGGGCTTGGATTCTCCCATGCTTATCATGGCCATCAAATCTCAAGTGGGGAACTTTGAAAACAGGCAGGCTATCCGTGAAACGTGGGGCCGCAGTGGGTTGGTGACTGGGGAAGCAAGTAAGAAAAGCGGATTAGTACGCACAGTGTTTCTGTTAGGACGGCAGGACTCGAGTACAGGTCCTCACCCAGACCTCAAAAACCTCCTCGAGCTTGAGAATCAGAAATACGGGGACATCCTTCAGTGGGATTTCAGAGACACTTTCTTTAACTTGACCCTGAAGGACCTGCTGTTTTGGCACTGGCTCCAGCAGCACTGCCACAACGCAATTTTTGTTTTCAAAGGGGATGATGACGTTTTTGTTCGAACAGGTGCCCTCCTGGATTACCTACACAAGCAGTGGGATGAGCACAACCTGATGAGAGTCCGTACAAATGACTCTAAAAGGACTTTGGACCTCTTTGTGGGAGATGTTATCAACAATGCAATGCCAAACCGTGAGCCGTCCACTAAGTACTACATTCCAGAACACTTTTTCAAAGGTGTGTACCCGCCGTACGCCGGCGGTGGAGGAGTGGTATATTCCATCTCACTTGCAATGCGATTGAAAGACGTGTCTGAGAGGGTGCACCTCTTCCCAATAGATGACGTATATCTGGGGATGTGCTTGCATAAACTTGGGCTCTCACCAGGACACCACCCAGGGTTTTTAACATTTGATCTCCCAGAGACAGACAGGGGCAATCCGTGTGCGTACAAGTCTGTCCTGCTCGTTCACAGACGGACTCCAAAGGAGATGCTGACTCTGTGGAAGCAGCTCCAGAGTCTGCCTCGTCGTTGCTGAGACTCATTTGCCTGACAAAATAGGATTCAGTGAACACCGCCACACTCATTTGGCAAATATGTGCATCTTCTTGACTAATCTTTATGTCAAGCAGGTGGTACCTTGTTGTGGTCACATGCAGGAAGCTGTACTTTTTACTCCAAAGAGTTTCACAACAATGAGGAGGTGCCAGAGCTACCTCAAAGGATGTCGTTAATATGAGGGCATTACATGATGCAGGTATAAACATGGTCCTGTTCAAAATCAGCATGGGGATATGTTTTTGTCCTTTCAACATACTGCAGCGGTTTTAATTTACCACCACTCAGGAAACAGTACCTTGTTATTTGTTCATTTTTGACGAGATTACAGTAGGTAGTTCTACGATATGTTCGCTGGTGAACATGAATTCCCAATGTCCCTCTATCAAAATCACATTTTCTTCAAGTCAGTAGATCAGACTACTATTGTCAGAATGTATTTTAAATGTCTTGCATCCAATTTGCAATGTTTAACATGCAATTAAGGTTAAAATTGATGTTTTCATACACATTGTATAACTAAGAATGATAAATCATAGCACTGTTTATCATTCATTATCATGTAGCCAGGAAGGGTGTCTTGTACATAATGGTTTTTTTTTGTTGTTTTTTTGTTTTTGCTGCAAAACATGCTGCTAATTAAAAAGAGCCCTTCATGTTGCATATTGTTTTTCTTATTGTCTCTAAAATGATTTTACTTTTTGCTCTGGTGGTATGAAAATATTTTTTATGAGTGACGAAGAGTGTGCAGTTAACCATGATTTAAATCAAATCCAAGAAATGGATGGGGTGGTGGTATCAGTGGAGAAGAACACAACCAGCAGGAATGTTATTTGTTCCTTTTCCCAAAGATTACAGCATTTCATACAATTCAAGAGTGGAAAACTTCCTCTACAGACAAGTTTTAGTGAATATCCTCAAATGTGTATTTTTTTATGGTGTTATCGAACTCTGGATGCAATATTTCTAGAAAAAAGTAATTTTTCCTAAATCTTCTGACAATCTATTTTTCTTGGCAAGCACAAAGAGTAAATATTTAAGATAAGGAAATGTGGTCTAGCATTCTAAAATTACATCTGGTGCCCTGCTACAATCTACAAATTCCACATCTGTGCATATACACAAACAATTTCACCTCAATATTTTCACAATAAAGAACTGCTTTGCATGTGTGTGGTTAAACAGAGATCATGTGAATTTCCATCTTTGCATTAGGTTCTTGGTACTGGTTATTTCAGCAGGGTAAACAAGGGATTGCGCTATCAGAGATAACTCTCATTAGGCAAAATTCAAGTTTTGTAAGGCAAACTATTGGGGGGGGAAAGAAATCAGGAAGTAAATGTGTTTACATGTAATATTACTTAAATTAGTTTAAAACCAGACTATAACTGTCTTCATCTAAACTGAAGAACAGGAGGAGGAGATTGCACAACAGGCCCCAGGAGGTGAGTTTCCTCCAGGGAATAAAAGCAGAAAAACACCGACAAAAAAACAGAAGGCATGTAAGACACTGGATGGCATTGTGTTTTATGTGAACATTTCTAAACAAATGCATTGAATTGTAATTTTTCTTTAGAAAGCAATGTGAGCTCCTCTCATCCATTGTAATAAAGTCTGTTGTTGCTGGTCTTTAGCATTGATTTTGGTGCTAACAGCCAGACAGTGGCTTCAGAGTACAGTAATGTGATTGCAGAGAGGAAGCCGCTGAGCTGCTCCACACTGATGGCAAATAAGGAGAGGTGGAGAGGATGTCAGTGACATTTTTTTGTGTGTTTTATGTATGATTGAATACACAAAATACATCTGTAACTTACTAAAGTACAACATTTAAAAAAAAAAAAATCAAATACAAATGGAACCCATACTACTATCTACTAAGATAAGATGTGATTGGGGGTTAATGAAAAACGACACCTGCATTTAGTGACTCACTTTTAATAAATGCATCTGTGGGACAAAAATAGAGTTAAACAAAAATAATGGAGTTTATAAAAACACACACACAACCCAGATCTCGTAGCTACTTACTAACAGCTCCACCCAGTGGAAAGACGTGGTAACGACTGGAATCTTCCTGCTCTAACAGGAATGTTCTGGAGACATCAGGACTCTAGCTCCACCCAGTGGAGAGCTGTGGTAATGACTGGAATCTTCCTGGAGATTCTGCAGCTCCTATCAGAATATAAAAGCTGGGTCAGTCCCACTGCTGAGACAGAAAGCAACACAAACAACACAGAAGACAACATCTCAACAGTGTTCGTCTGACAGCAAGAGGACTCAGCACTAATCACAGTGACGATGCTGTGCTCTCATGGATTCCAGTCATCCCTCATTCCAGTCACAAGCTTCTACTGGCCTGTTCACAGGCTGAGACCAGAGGTTGGACCTCTGCTCTGCCAGCACAGAAACCTACAGCAGCTCTGCAGCAGTCTGGAGCTGATGGAAAAACTTCAACGCAGCATCCTGGAGGAGATGGAGCCTTTCCAAACCAGTATGGAGGTGCAACCAGTCTCCCAGCAGCTGGAGAAAGAGGGGCCACACTTTGGGCTGACCCTGGACACTCGAGGCTTCTCTCCAGAGGAGCTGTCTGTCAGGCAGGTGGGCAGGAAGCTGAGAGTCGGTGGGAGGACAGAGAAGAAGCAGGGGGAGGAGGAGAAAGGCTCCTACTCCTACAGACTCCAGGAGTTCAGACGGGAGTTTGATCTGCCTGAGGGAACCAACCCTGGAGCCGTCACCTGCTTCCTGGATCCAGATGGGAAGCTCCACATCCAGGCGGCTGAGGCTCCACAAGTGGATGAGGCTGAGAGAGAGCTGGCAATCAAGAGGAGCTCAGAGGAGAACACACAGAAGAGTGTGTGTTCAGAGAGAGAGGGCAGCAGCACAGAGACACACAACAGCAGCCAGAACACACCTTAAAGCATGGACTCATCTGCATATGACTGGAACCATGGACTGTATATAAGTTAAATGTCACTCTACTACTTCTTGTATTATTGCATTATAATAATTTTAAACATGTGACCAAAACTCCATCAAAGTTTGATTATTTAATAACTGAAAGTAAAACCTGAAGATCTGATCCTAAAATTAGATGTTAGGTGGATCGCTGGATATATTGATCCACATACATCCAGACTTTCCTCAAGAAAGCACAACAATGAAGAAACAAATAATTACAAATAACGGTATAAATAGACAAGAGGAGACAATAAAGTCAGAAAAGGAGCTGTGGTCTTACTGCGACCACCAATTATTGTTTTATGTCATCGTTGTTAGATCTGTACCAATATCCCCATCAGGAGTTGTCTTCATCTCCAAGTTCTTCAACCACTATTGGAATGGAGATCACCATCTCCATTCCAATCGCGATCTGGAGTGGTGACATCACTGTGTTAATCACATGATCTCTCTGGTCCTGCTATGTAAATAACAAGTTTGATCTTGTTCAGGTGTTGAAAAGAAGATTTATCCTTGATGAGAATATACCTGGGAGCACACAAACTCATTTTACTGGTTCTCCAACAGAGAAAGTTCATTACAGTTGAATACCTGCTGTAATCAATACATCCATAATTATTAAGATGTTTAATCAATATTGTACTCGGTTCATACAGATGAGACTGAATCATATTAGTTCAGTGCTGGAAACACAACATGTCAGCTCATGTCTCACACACAGTCATGTAATAAAAATGCATGGAGAGGAGTTGGATCTCATCATTTCTGTAAATTTTATTTGTGGATAAACTGTCAATTCAGGTTTCTATTAAAAAACATTCTCTGAATTCATTGACATCAGATATCTTCAAAACAAAAATTAAAGCAGGTAAAAGCATATTTTACATGAAGACCTGAGGACATTATTAAACTGTTTTAGTAGTGTGGTTAATATTTATCAGGTTTTTGTCGCATTTTTCATATTTAATTTAAAATAGCTGACAATAAGTGTAAATGTGCTAAAACATCTTCAGTTAAATAAAGAATAATTGAATTCATTTTTATATTCCTTTGATATTAATCCATTGAAAATATAGTTCAAAGCTGAGAGGAAGTTGAAGTGACACAAGTGTACTTTGTGTCACTCTAGCTCCTCTAGCTCCACCCAGTGGAGAGCTGTGGTAACGATTGGAATCTTCCTGAAGATTCTGTAGCTCATCCTATTAGAATATAAAAGCTGTGTCAGTCCCACTGCTGAGACAGAAAGCAACACAAACAACACAGAAGACAACATCTCAACAGTGTTCATCTGATAACAAGAGTACTCAGCATTAATCACAGTGACGATGCTGTGCTCTCATGGACTCCAGTCATCCCTGGACAAACACACAACAGCTGTTCGTCAGTACCTCTGGTAAGTGGAGGTTCACTTATGAACGTCATCACTTGTTCATAAGTGATGACGTCACCCAGGTGTTCCTATCAAATCGGGACTTTTCCCGTTTATCGTTTCTTTTGAAAGTTCAGATTTGGTCTGGTTCTTTCCAGCGTCTTCGGAATATCTTTTGTTTTCGATGTTAATCATGTTTTCAAATAAGTCAGTCTTATTCCACCTGGTATTGAATGGGAGACCTTTTTACTACTGCTATATTTGACTGTTTGAACAATCAATGTACCCTCCAGATTTTGTAGTAACATTACACTTTCAAAATTGGTCTAAATGTGAAAGAACCTAGGTCATAAATGGCCAGTCATTGTGTTCTTTTGACAAGTGGAAATAAATAAACGGAGGAACGTAATGGTACAATATATCTGCTTAACACAAACAATTTTTTTTTAAATTCAGAAAAAACTAAATCTACTACATGTTGTTTGATCTTTGGAAATTCAGATGAAACAGAACCCTGAGGCAGATCTGGTTAGGCTCTTCTGATCCCCTGTGGTTTACGTCTCTAACCACTAGAGGGCAGCGTTTGCTTCAACAAATATTCTGGCGAATCAATTCATTCTTATTCAAACAACATTCTTGCTATTTAAGCGTTTTGCCACTAGGTGTCATCCAATTCTTTATAAAATGGAAAAAAAGAAATTGACTAAAATAAAGTGAAAGCCGTCACTGTACATTGTTAGGAATACAGCATCTGTCACTGCAGTTAATTAACTTATTGTCATTTTGCTGGTTTCATGTTGATTAATACTGAAAATACACCCGTACTCTTTTAAATGTGTGTGACGACCAGGTTACATTTAGTAATAAATGATTTGAAATGTATCCTGGAATGTAATGAAATAAAAGATTCTCAATAAATTCTTGTCTTTCTGAACTATCAATTATCAATTAGGTTTTTTTTTTTTTTTTTAGTGTGACAGAATAATATCATGTGTTATTAGCAGTTTATCTGCATTTCCTCTGCTGATTCTATGTCGATTCACCCAGAGTGCAAAGACAAGATTGATATGGAGGAAGGTGCAGGAAAGTAGGGCAACAACACAGGAGGCAGAATTTGAACCAACAGTGTTCTTTTCAACATTTTCTATCTCTCAAAAAAAAAAAAAAAGGAACAAGGTTGGATGATGAAACCTGGACTGGCAAACACAGAACTCTGCTGCTTGGGGATATTGTGTCAAGTCTGGTGTCAATATATTTGACAGGTAAAGAGAATATGTGAGTCTTTTGAGGGGGTAGAGCTACTTTTTTTTGTGAGGCGCTCACCTCTGGATGAACTCCCCAAAGTGAAGGCAAGCTAGAAGTGAGGAGGAGGAGAAAAGCGAAAAAGGTAAGAAAAATAAGATGAAGAGGAGGATGAGGAGGAGAAAGCCAAACTCAGCTTCATGTAAATCATCTGCATTGTTCTCCTAATGCTAGGGAACAAAGAATCTTGGGAACAAAGTCCCACTTCCTTGTTCCTGTCTTCGATTGTCCCTCACGGAGATGGTTTTTAATACACCATCATCTCCTTCTTTCCCCCCGAACACATGAAAGAGATATCCTTATATATATGGAAGTGGATCTGACGGCCACTGGCTCATCACAAGCACATACATACACATACAGTATATATTTAGCCGCCATCTCATCAACATGCAGTTATTCCTTTGGCTCAGGATTGCAGGCTGTTAATTGGCTGCCAAGTAGAATGTGTGTGTTTCCATGTCTGTGTGTGTGTCTGTTTGTGTCTGTGCCGCAGAGCCGAGGCTGCTTGGAAATTCCTGTCACGTCCCCAAGCCTCGATTAAGACGTTGCTCTAGTTTTGAACAGACATATAGGGAGGAGGGGAAGAGAGGTAGAGAGTGGGAGAGGATGCAACGGGGGGGGGGGGAGAAAGACGAGAAAGCAGCAGAAGAGTGGGAAGAGAGAAAGAAACAGGACTTGGCAAAGAAGGAAAAAAAGTGAGTGAGAAGGAGGTAGTGAAATGCTGCAGTGGTGCTGGAACTGATAAGTCTCCTGTGTTGCCTTCCTTATCTCGATGATGGAGGTGCAAAAGAGGAGGTGTTGTTTCAGGCATAAACTGTGGAGCTACTGTCGGAAATATCTTGTCCATTTTCTGCAGAGACAATATTAAGTGACTGGCATTAAGTGACTTTGGTGCCCATCCAAAGATAAGGTGCTGCTGGTTGGATCTTCAGCAAAAAAAAAAAAAAAAAAGAGTACATTTCTGAGATATCTGGTAAGCTGTGAACATTTCAAGTGTGTCTACAGAAAATCGGTTCACTTTTAGATTCAGGGTCAATGCAGTAATGGTTTTGACCTCTGTTGCAAAGGTGACACAAAAGTAAAAAAATGACAGCGAATGGTAAGACTGCCCCCCCCACATCAAGAAAAATGGTAAGTTTCAGCAAGTTTTCAAATCCATGAAGTCCTTTGGTGGTGGAATTCAGTTCAGGAGCTGCTGGGGTCTAAACACATGAAACCAACACTTGTTTCCCACCGACAGCGAATGCTTTTTCAAACCATGAATACGGCAACTTTTTGTAAGTTGTTATTATGGGAACTTGAACCCATTCATGTGAATCTGCAGGTGGATGCTGGGCGGTGGTCGTGGTGGTGGGACTGGAAGTGATTGTGGAGCAGCAGTTGGATTCACAAGTAGTGGGAGAGATGGGAAATCATTGCAGCTTTGGGGTTTGTGTATTAATGAATTCATGAGAAACTGTTTGACGTTTCTGGGCCAAACATACACACTAACTAATTCTGCATCGCATGTGCATACCGGTGTACTGTACATGCACATTCACCACACACAGATTCCACTGCAGATCTCCTGTTATGTAATCATGGTGGGAGCAGAGAGAGAGAGAGAGGCACTCATCAGACACTAGCATACACACACACACACACACACACACACACACACACACACACACACACACACACACACACACACACACACACACACACACACACACACACACACACACACACACACACACACACACACACACACACACACACACACACACACACACACAGGCTTCATGAGGTCAACACAATAAGACTGATGACTTTACCATTAGTGAAAGTGACTGTACTTTTATGTCCTCTCTCTTTCTCTGTGAAAAAGGGAGTGTGTGTTGCTAAGGATGATCTAAGTGATCTGGAGGGGCTTACATGTTTGTTTGGTGGAGGATAATTAAATAGGTAATAGAAACCGTATCACTCTCATTACTATTGATTCATTTGCAGCACGTGCACACAAGGACACACGCACGCACGCAGAATCCCTCAAGCCGACGGTCTCTTAGAAGAGATGCGTGATACTCCCACAACAGCTATCAACAACCTTTCATGTTTTAATAGATTTGTTTAACGTAATCCACATTAGCTCGCATCTGTCAGCTCCGCACCCACAATTTTTTCACAGCAGCAGTCCTAACCCATATATTAAGCCCTTAACCAGAAAGAGTTTGTTTTTGTTTGATCAAAATTAAACAAATAATAAAAGATAAAGGCCCATTCTCCATCACAAGCCTCTCCATTCTCTTGATCTATAAGTCTGAGTGATTTTAAAGTCAAATCAAAGGGAGGATCCCATCTTGGAATGACTTGATGGCAAATTAAAGTTAGACTGCTGCTGAGGGGATCCCAGTAAAACGTTTTTCCATCCATTTTCTTGATCTTTCTGAGTCGATTCAGGGGTGAAGCAGCATTCCTTGAAGGTAATATTTTTGGACCTGATTGTTGATAAATTCAGTGATTGCATTTTTCACAGGATCAGTCACCCAAAGGAAATGAATACACAATCTTCAGCGATATTAGTATATTATAGAGATGCTTTGGAGTCGTATCTAGAATCTTTTTTTTTTTCTATTGTAAAAAGTTGTTCTGGTGCTCTAACAGCAACAAAGGTTACCTCGCTAAAAAAATGATGATATAAAAAATACAAAACCTGGCAATAAAGACTCAACACGTCTGAGTGACACATATATTCTTTTTGACACTGGTTCTTTACTGTTGTGAAATTGAGGATGCATGCTTTTCATTGATTTGGCTGAATTTGCATATTATTACATATTGTTAAAATTTCAAGCAGCCCCTAATTTCTCTTTTCTCCAAGCTCATTTTACAGTAAATGTTCATTTGACATCTGAAAATATAAATACACTTCCTCACCCGCAGGTTATTGAAGATAAACCCCTTCACGCACCTAAGGCAATATATTTATTCTTGCTAATATTTTCAGCATAATGTATAAAGTGTTTGTCGTGTTTCTTTTTTAAATGGTTTGTGCGATTTAATAAGAGCGTCACAAACCACAGCCTTTTTCCACGCTCCATGTGCACATTAGTTCTTTAGGTGGGTGCCTTTGTTCTCCATAATGTGGTTTTTTTTTGTTTTTTTTGTTCATGCATCTGTATAAAAATGATTAGCTGTGATGGATGCTACTGACCCAATAATTGTGACAAGGACACAACATTGGAGCAGGTACAATGGCAGTGCAGCTCTGTGCCCACTGCATTATTCAGACAGGATGGATGGATGAAAAATAGGTAGAGGAAAAAGTGGGTAGTGAGAACAAGAGAGGCAAAAGAAGAAACGATTAGACAAATGAGGGACAGTGGGGATGGGAGAGCATCTTTGTATGAAGAGATTTATGAATAGAATGGTGGAGGGAGGTGCTGATGACTGTATAATACAGATGGATGGTTGTAATGGGAGAGGTAGGATTGGGGAAACTAAAATAAGACAAGGTGAAGCGACTACATATACTGTATATATATAATATATATATATATATATATACCTCATCGCAAATTTTTGGTATGCGGTCACGTAGTACCATACAGGCATTCTATTGGCTGATGGCATCTGGAATTGCATGACGTTCCATCATTCGTGCAAAAACGAAAATGTAAGGTTATATATATGAAACTCACACTGCCCAGCCCCCACCCTCTCTGCCGTCACTGTTGGAGGAAGCACCGTGGGGACAGAGATAAGGCCTTTCTCTCTGCCACTGACCTGTAATCACCAATGTCTTTAGCAGAGACAAGACAAAGTGGACCCCTGGGACTATTTTTTTGATCTTACAGCAACATTTCCTGTCATCTGAAGACAAATTTAACTTCATTCAAAATGTAAATGTTCCACTACTTTCTTTCAGGTCAAGTGTTACAGCTCAGGGTTGGTGTCAAAGAGCCAGTACCACAGTAACAACATCTGTATGGATTCTGAGTGGTATAGTTATTAAACCCTGGTTTAGTATAGAATTGTCTTGCACATTTCGTCTTGATAAGCTCTCATGAATCATGAGCCTGTATGCCAAAGGTGTTTTTTGAGTTTCTCACGTTAACTGGCAGGAATGACTTTGTTAACCATGAGTCATAATCGAGAAGTCAAGAAAAGTCAAACCTGATTGTAAAACCCTTCAAACCTACTTATTTATGCTTCAAGACAAGCTTTTGCTGAAATAGGATAAAGTTAGAAGATCTTTCACCAGTGAGGTCAAAGGGTTCAATTTCGCCGCTCTTGTTTTTGGTCCTATCCAGGTCTATTTTAAGTTTTGTTCTTCGTTAAAATTTGTTCTGTCTTGCCTTTGGTGTCAGCGAGCTGATAAAATATGCATGGTTTGGACTTTTCACCTTTCCGATTTTTATTCCTTGTATAAATCAAAGGAAAATGGAGCCTTTTATGGTTGGAGCTCATCCATGTTTGATGTGCAGCCAGGAGGGAGACCTAGATAATAGAAGCTATCAGAGACAGCGCAGAAGTGTGTGTGTCTGTGTGTGTGTGTGTGTGTTTGTATGTGCATGTGTGAGTACACACACAAGTTTGTATGTGTGTGTATGTGTATGTGTGTGTGTGTGTGTGTGTATCCTTTTTCAGATTCAGTTTAAGTGTCAGGCATTAATGGACTTGAATGTATTCTGACACTTTCCGAAGGTCTGACACTGAGCTAAATGGTTTGATGCACATGTAAGCTTGTAACCAAACGCATGTGTGTCTTTATAATGACTGCATTAGAAATGTGACTGCAGTAAAGCACAACATGAGATGTAATCAGTCAAATGAGGTCAAGTAAGTTAAGAATGTCTTTTCTCTTCTACTTGAAGAGAGATGTCAGCAGAAAGCGATCTGAGTTGTGTGTTCTGACGGGCATCTTCATCTAATATACAGCATTGCTCTACAGTCAGCTATCCATTCAGAGAAGTCTTTTAAAAGTAGTTTGTGCATTCATTCCATAACAAGAGCCAAATACCTCTGGAGGGTCACCATTAAGGAAAAAGTGATCAAGCACAGCAAAGTGATCCATCACTGGGTTTGGATGATAACTTATCGTCTGCTGGGATTGTCCTCATTGAAGCTTCACTCAGATCTCTATCAGTGCATTTTGTAATAGCTCTTGGCAGCTCTATCTTGCTGCAGGACAAAATCAATAGTCATTTTCGAACCATGCTTTCGTAATGACTTATTACTCACCGTAGTGAGTGCAACCATTCACAAAAAGGTCAGGCTGAGCCACCGTTTTTCAGAGATTTATGTTCACATTTCACATTCAGTGTTTTTTTTTTTTTAATTGGTTGATTATGTCTTTGCTACACTACAAGCAGCCACTATATCAGAACCTACTAACTAGAAATTGTATCTGAAGTATTTGAATGAAATCTTGATAAAATTATTTTATTGATTTGCAAAAACTAAAAATAAAATTACAATGTCCATTCCAAGTTTGTTTAAATCTTGTTAAAAGTTCTCTCACACATATTTAAGCTCCAGGAGCAGCTTTGAACACTGGCTGAAGTCCTGATAGCTCAAGGCAGCGTACCAGGATAACACACTTGAACCTCCGTCTAAAGCATTAGAGGGTTAAATCAGTGAAATGATCCTTCAAATGAGCTTCATACCAGATAACTGCTGCCACCCACAGAGAGTGGAGGTGAATGGAATTTCAACTGTGCTGTTTCAAGCATTTTGAAATGACAACAAATTGATTATAGGTATCCAGATACCTCACAGTCAACACTTTAAGTTTGCTATTTCTTCAGTAGAGAAGAAACTGATTACACATTCTTTGTTTCCATTGCCACACCGGAGTAACACCGCTACAGTGCACCAGCCAGTGAACAGACCAAACAATTGGAATTCATTGCATGGAATTTCTCGGAGTTGGGAGACACTTCGTCTCATGTATGATACAAACCAGATATGTGATACAGACCAGAACATTTGCAACTGCAGGAAAACTGAGAGAACTTTATTGCGTATTTTCTCTCTCTCTCTCTCTCTCTCTCTCTCTCTCACACACACTCACACACACAAACACACTTTTATTAAAATATGATATCCAGATGATGCATTGCAGTCATTAGTGTGTCTGTGCAGAGCACAGTAAATGTGATATTAAGACAAATGGGAAGTTTCTTGCAGACACCAAGGTACTCTCACAGCTATTAACTCCAGTTTATACATATGTAATTTTCATATTGACTGTTTCAGAGAAAAACAGCCGTTGGAAAGAAGTTTGAGCTCAGATTTTTAAATGTGGGACTGATCATCTTTTGTACCAGGACGTTGCAGAATCACAACATTTGTCCTTTGCTAATATGGTTTGAATTTAACTGAATTACACTGAAGTGATTGGATTGTAATGAACAGAAATTTACATTTTACACTCCACCTACCGCATCGAAATGCACTGATGTAGATTAGAATGAACGGCCCTGCAGTCCCTCAGGATGCTTACAGAGATGCGCTGATGTTCTACATCAGTGAATACAATGTGCTTAATTCAGTCAGAATTATGAGTAGATACATCGTGCAAGAATTACAAGGTACATAAACAATGCTATCTGACTTAACATGTGGAATAACCTGTTATAACCTGATAAAAACAACAAAACCCTCTATGTAAAGCTCCACTCAGGTCACCGCTGGTTGCATTTTTCTCCACACAAGCTGAAACAGAGGGAACAAAGACCTTGTATCCACTCTATAGCCAACAAAGCCACGTTACAGTGCTAACAGAGCTGCTTCACAATCGAATCATGAGTTGCATTTTATTGATTGTAGATAACCTATCCAATAACACTGCTTGAGTAGTACACCAGGAATTGAATTTAATCTTGCATGCATGTAGTAAAAATAAAGACAACACATGCGTTAACATCACACTTTCACTCAGACACACTTTTAGCCATGCATGGCAGGGCTCATTATGGAGAATGTATGGCAAGCAGACACTGCGGAGGATAATTCCCTTCCTGTTCTCAGTGGGTAATGTCAAAATAATTATCAGAGCAGACAGCTCAGTGGCCAAGCAACATCTCTTCATTATGGAGCAGGGTGTGTGTGTGTGTGTGTGTGTGTGTGTGTGGTGGTGGGGGGGTAAAACCTCCAAGGTGCATGCCACACAAGGTTTTTGCAAAGCTTTTAAAATTCTTTCACATTTATATTGTTTTTCTTTTTTTTTCTTTTAATCTTCTTCATGAACCTTCATTGCTGGCAGCAATTTTGTCATGGCTTCTGGGTCTATTTCTCTTTATTCTCCTTTTTCAGATGGAAGTTCACAACATTTAGATTTTTTTTTAGCCACAGTTATTAAACTGCTGTTTACCCAACTAAAAGTAAAATGTGACATCTACATATCAAGCATTTGCAAGTGAAAAACAGTATTAAACCGAGGTAATTCTTCATTTTTTTCTATAAATTCCTATACAAATCTATGTTTTGCAGCTATTTCTCTTCAGCAAACTGAATCAAAAAGTTTTAAGGCTTTGAAAACCTGTATTTCAAGAAAAGTAGGAAATTATTGACAAAGAATAAAATATCTGTCTGGATGAACAATTATAATTATATTCTATTTATGACTGCTGGTTTGGTGGTGATGTGTCCAAAGTTTGATTAATGTGACAGATCTGACATATTGGCAATAATTTCAACATATTCTTCTTTACCTCACATACATATTGCGGCTGATTTCATCACTTAACAGGTAAGTGGGTGAGCATTCAAATGAACCGCGAATGTGTTAGGATAAAGATGCCTGATTCTCGTATCTATGGAGAAAATATGAACCAAGAGCCTGTGCAATTCCACATCCTGTATAATCGTTGTCTTCATGCATGTGTGTCACGGTAGAAGATCTCATCAACTAAATGCATGCATGTGCAGGAGTGTTACAAACATATTATCTCCCTCTATAAATATGTTATCCATCGCTACCTGGTTTCCACTTTTCATGTCACCTTGACTGACCTTCCACCCACGCAGAGCAATTGCACTGAAGGGACTTCACGTTAGGGACATTTCTGCTCAAATGATTGACTGCTTGGAATAAAGGACCTTGGAAAAACATCTGGGCAAGTGACAAATACGTACCTCGAGCTGCCGTTGTGTGAAGGAGACGGATGTGGTAGGAGGGAGACAGAGAGAGAGAGAGAGAGAGAGAGAGTGTGTGTGTGTGTGTGTGTATGTGTGTGTGGAGTTATCTCCACCGCTACACAAAGACCTGCCATGCGGCTCCTGCTGCCGTCAAGGTTTCCATGTGAGTGTGTGTGTCTAAATGTGTGTCCTTGCCAGCCACTTGACATCACACAGCCCTCTCATGGCAGATTTCTCGGATCAGTAGTAGAATGGATAAGGATATTTACCAGCAGCTTAGTTGGTCCGGGTCAGACCCTTCTGTAGCACTTTAATAGGTGTTGATGGTGGCTGCCACAAAGAGACGAGCTGTTTTATCTGGCCGTGTGCAGCCTGGGATTGTATTGACATGATAATTGATTTAAAAAGAGGTTGTGACCTGAACATAGTGAGGAAAATCCAACTAAACTTTTCAAGTGGCAATTATTATTTATAGATAATCACTAATAGATGTACGGATGACCAACTTCATCTCAGAGAATTATTGCTTTCTGGAAAAAACAACATCTTTCCAAAAAAAAAAAAAAATTTCCCGCAGGTATTGTTTTTAATTGCTAGGTAAAGCCTTCATCAAAACGTTATAAAGCTGCTTAATGTTAATCTGCACCAGCTCTTGATGTACATTTGACTGCCAAGAATTCCCTGCTGATTCTTCTGACAACAATTTTCTCTTAACAATGTATATAAATTGTCATAAATATCCTACCTAAACATCAACCACCAGTATGTATCAGCGTACACGCGCATACAGCTCGAACAAAGACGCATTTATGTGACCCGCAAGCATACATACACGTTAACATGAGTACAAACCCGTAGACTCATAAAGATGCCTAACTGACAGCAAGATTCAGCTGAAGGTCATTTATAATGATTAAAGAGGCATCTCTGCAATGATTTTCAAATGACCCTGGGGACGACTCCATCACGGACACCTCTGCAATAGAAAATGACTTTATGGTGCCCTGGGATAACAGACTGGAGAATGACACAGTGACGGTCTGATGGGCAGCCAGATTGTTAAGAGCAGCAGATTGGGACAAAGATGTAAGGGCAAATGGAAAGCCAAACAGGGAGACCTAATAATTCCAAATTGATATGTCATACAGGCATAGACATTTACAGGCCTGTATACAGAGCTGGCAAAAACAACGAGAGCCAGACAGGTATGTGAAGACATGCATATATATGGAGAGGCGGCCACAGGGTTGCCCAAAGCGAGGAACCCGTTCATCTATTCAAGAAAAATACCAGTCAGCACCACTGGGAATATGAACCCCAGTAAGATTCCAACAAGCGCACACACACACACACACACACGCACACATACACACATACACACACACATCAATCCTGCAGCTCCTTTTTTTTAGCCGCTGATATAGAGGTTTTGGAATTAACCATACTGATGGTGTGATGGCTAATTTCACCTTCATACACCTTGTGCATGAAGGTACCGTGTGTGTGTGTGTGGTAATGCAAGCAGGGATTCCCCAGAGATCATCTAGGTTTTTATCCAATAACATACACGCAAACACACACACACATACACACAGTCATCTGGTGTTAATATTTACATATAAACTACTGTAGCTGTAAGAACGGAGCTTCACCTTCACACACGATTCAATGTTAGTGCAGACATCACGAGCAGACGTGAAACTTGGGGACTTATTTTTTTAATGTCTTGCGAAGGAGATTAAGGAAATTGACTTCTATTGTGAAACCATAAGGTTTTAGGAAATCCCCCATAACGACCACCCACCACATGCCGAATGTGGTTTAAAAATGAAATCAGTTTTAACCGGTCTTATCTGCTACACCGTTAGCAAGGCGTTCACATGCTTTTCTCTTTTGTAGGAATGGGATCATATAATAAGAGCTGCTGACATCAGCAGCAACCACTGACAGACTCACCATTGCTGGTCCTTGCATCATGGGATTTTAAAACATTATGTATTTTACAGAACCTCACAGTCAATTATCACTCTAACCCAGAGATGAACTGTAGTCTGCTGGATTTTTTTTATTAACCGGGACGAGCCATTCAGCTTTAACCCTACAGCTCAACACATAGTTGGAGAAAATATTATTTGTAGTTTTTACATTTTGGCAGTTTTTCATTTTCTTCCTGGATCAAAAACTGTCTGCGTTCATTTGTTTCCCACTCTTGATCTATCCTTCCCCCTCTCCCTTTCCTCTCACTCTCCATCTACAGAGCCGAACTCCTAACTGGCTCACTTGTTACCCTGAAAATCGGTATTCTCAACCAATAAAACATACTTAATAGCATTGCTTTCAGTAATTAAAATGGCGACTAAAATACAGTAGCTCATTACACAGGAACCAACAAGGGATATAACATAGAAGAACAAATCGCACACTTACTTACAAAGCACCTTATAATAAAGTTAACAACCAGCAGTTTTGTCTATTAACTGGGGAAGATGAGCAGCAATAACAGCAGGAAGCTACAATACACACAGCTGCACCTATAAACATTTAACTACCAATTTAATACATGTTTAGTTCTATTTATCGCTGCTAAAACCAGCAAGGCGAGTGGCTACACATCTGCAATTTGCACTTCCAATCAGGTAAAGCTATGTTGTGCTTCGTTAGTAAGGATGTGAGCAGACATCCACAGCCAGGTCACTGACTCTGAGGTAATGTAACAATGCTCTCAGTGCCATCATGCCAACTTTTAGTAGGTATACAGTTATGTATACCATAATCACTATCTTAGCATGGTAGCTTGCCAATATTTGTAAGAAATACCAAATAATCCAAGCTGGAGGAAAATGTGGTACTGGATTGTTTTTACGTGATATTTCTCATTTTAGATTTCCATAGTTCCACTAAGTCATCACGAAATAAATGTTTAATCAAAGTTGCTACTGATGCATTGGGTTTGTATTTAAAAGGACTTAAGGCTGCTCTCTTGTGCGCAACTAAACACTTGTAAAGAGGAAGCATAGAGCCATCAGTTAAATCAGCTCCAAAATATTTTTTTTAAAATCTTTTATTGCAAAAATATAGAATTTGATAACACACTACAAAAACATCAACACAAACATGATACATGACAGTCTCAAAGACAATAGGTAAGTATTTTTACTGTGCTTTCAAAGAATCACAAAACATTATTCAGTAGTTTTTAAACTTTATGTGTGAGATACTGACCTTGGGAAAATCAAATGACAACACAGACCAGGTCACACATCTGCTTTTATATGTCAACACTTTGAGTGAAAGCTGCACATTTTCCCTCTAACATCAAATATGTTATGACCCAAATAAATGCACCTCCTATTTTCCACTTCCTGAGAAGTTAACTTTACAGATATGAAGCAAACAGGGCAATTGGTGACACAAGTGTTTTCCCACTGCAAATATGAATTATCTTTAGCAAAACTGCTTAAACACGCAAACACTTTAATGATCAATACCTTCAGTAAAGTTGTTTCAATTTACACTAGCTTCCCACAATGTGGTTTATCAGTGTAAAAAATACTATGATGCCCACATGCCTCATTGGTTGTTACCATGACAACAATGTCAGTCAGAAGAACCTCTTGGCATAAAGTTCTGTGCCCTTGAATGTATAACCTGCACACCTGATGAAAAACTTTCATTTTCAATAATTATTTGGAAATGCTTAAACATTTGAACTGCCACTGCCTGGCCCGGCCAAGCTATAATCCCACCCACTTGTCATCTTTACTTCACATTTTTTATTTAAAACCATGAAGATGCACTTGCACCGAAATGAATGCTTTGTATGCAAATAAATTTTTTTTTGTGCTACTATCAGGTATTGCTCTTGTACATTTGTTAGATTTGACTCTCTATTCATCATGTAATGCTGTGCTTTTATTATGGAGCCAATTGCAACCAACTCCAATGTATGAATGCAAGACACAGACAGGAATTTATCTAAAATGAAAAAAAAGTTATTCTCATCTGAAAGAACATTTTAAATAAATTTGATTCAGATGATCCTTCAAAAGTCAAATTGAATTCAAAATAATCAGTTCTAGTATAAACACATGGTTGATATAATCCCATCAATAAATATAGCTCTGTTCGGTGTGCTTTCTTCCTGCCAGACGAGGATTGCTCGGAGATGGCCAAAATAAAGTCATGCCAATACAAAGTGCTGAGAATAAATACTCTGAATCCATGACAATTCTGAGCAGCAACATCCATCAATTGTGTATATTTGAACTCTTTTGAGGAGTTTTTGTCAATACATTGTTGTTGATGACATGAAAACAAAACAAAACAAAACCCAGTATAAACTTTGTACTTAGTAGTGGTAATGCAAAAATACATTGAAAAAAGAAAAAAAAAGGAGGAAGTCTATTGATATTAACGACTACTGCTACTGACCATGTGCATAAACATATCATCTACTTCTCAAAAGATTTTTGTCAAACCCTGTGTTTACATTCCAAGATGTTTCATCATGACATAAACAAGAATTTCAAATTTTGTTTATATGTATATCTAAGCACTGAGAACAATAAGTGATAAGGGAACACAACAATTATAGTAAATACATAGCAAAGAATTAAGAAAAAAACTTTTGACACCAAAAAGTCACCTATAGACATTTTTAGTTGAACAAAAGAGTAACATATTTCTCATAAAGTGCAAATTAAATTAGTTCCAACATACACATTGTCTGACATTCCTCTTATTGCCTGTAGATATTGTTGGCAAAAAGTAAGTACGTAGAAATTTGGGGCACAATCGGAGCATAGGCTAGTGTTTTGGCAGGGGAGGAAATAATGGTGCTTGAAGATGTGAGGCACTTATAAGGGTGTACTATTCATCAATTGGTTATGCCCCAGGCATGTGTGTGAATTAAAAGTCAAGCCAAAAAGGACCGCAGAAAGCCAATTCCAAAAGATTTCGGCAGAATCAAAACATTGCTTAATTTCTGTAAATGCTGATAGTATTAATGTGACAGAAGAAGTATTAATTGAAATCATGTTAGGTAAATCAAAAGGACCTAGCAATGACTTTCACTGTACATGCCTTACGTTGTAATATAAAAGTTACACCATATTCCTGATGTATTCCCCCACTAAACCAAACATCTGCATTGTCTTAACAGTCTGCATACAGAATGTACTGTATATGTTTTACTGTGCCTTAGAATTGGTAGAATACCACAAATCTATTGATGCTAAATGGGTGCCGCTGGCAACTTCATCCATTAAAATGACAATATACTGTATTTAAGTACAAGTTGGAGTCAAGTCTCGAAACTGATTAATATAGACCAAAGACAATGCAGACATTTCTTTCTAGCAAATGTTAACTCAAGTAAAAAATTGGGTTTTAAAAGCCTACGTATTTAAAGCAACATTCGTGACCTTTGTCTATTCATATTCTTTCATGAAACCAAGTACGACGCTTATTTTGACAGCAAATGGACAAACCTAAGGGCCACGAGTGAAGCCGTTTTAAATACCAATGATGAGGCTTTTTACTTTGACTCATCTTGGACTCAAATGTAGTTGAGTGTTTAAATTCCTCCAGGATTACTAAAGTATCTATCTATCTATCTAAATGTGAAACCTGTCTCCTAAAGTGAAAAACCCCTTTAAAACCTTACATTCTGCTTATGTGCTTTTCTATGCTTTTCAAACAGTCATGTGATATCACCTCTTATAAAACTATCGCTACAATCTCATTTCGCTCAACAGTTCCAGCAGAACACAGCATCTAACCAAGAAAAATATGAACATGTCATCTGCAAAGAGGATATACTTTTGTATACTGTCAGGAGTCTGTTCTTACCTAGGTCAATGCAATAAGTCAAGTTTTAGCAATAAAGCACTGAGTAGCAATGTACAACATCCCATATCAAATAAACTAAAGCAAGAGTTTGATCATTGACATCATTTTAAACCTTTAAAACATACCGTTAATTTCTTACATTAATCTGTGCGCACGTTCCTTTTGGGATGCTGAAAATATTTCTAGGTCTTGCAATGGCAATGGAACACAATCACCAACAACATCACACAAATATTTAACCAATCTGGATATCCTTCAGGGCACGAGTGGACAGGTGTGCCAGTAGTCTCGACCCGACAGCGTTCCAGGTTTAAGTAGCAGAAATGTTGATTTATAATATTTGTCACTACTTACTAATGTGTACAACTTTGAGATGCTTGATCAAATCCAATAGAACAATGCTCCCTGCTTTAAATATATAATACATTATATACATGAAAGACATGTAGGCAAAGCTACTCAGTTTGTCATAAAAAACTATTATAATGGAACATAAACTCCACATAATTTTTGCTAGCTTCTTCAAATAAATATAAATAACTAAATGAATATCAAGATGTTGAATATTTCCCCTTACTATCAGCAGTCCAACAAGAGTGAGGTTTATTGTGGTGTGGCATAGATGTGATGGAGAGACTGGTGAACTGAATAGATTGTTGAGGGTTTTTCGTTCGGTACCTGAAGGTTGTTGGTTTAAGTAAAGGCTCCATGAAAATCTGAGTGCACTCGAATGAAGGCTGCATTGGGATCTGACAAAGGATTCCAGCTGAATCTTAGCAAAAATTCCATTAGACTGACAGTAAACATTTGCCCTACAATCTGGCTGATTCTTTCCATGAGATTCTCCATTTTTCATGAGTATCCATTTCTATGATTGCAAAAACTCAATTATGATCAGCTGAACTTCACCAGAATATCCTTAGATAAAACGTTCATTGTATTGAATCCCTCTCAATCCTACTGGAAGTGCCTCAGATGATGTAAAATTTCCATCAGAAAAAAAGAACTAACACCTGTGTGAAAATTTGGGTGAAATATACATATGCGCTAAGGTTCTAGATCTCAGTGAATAGTTCAGCATGATTTTGAGTGAAACAGACTGAATTGAATTTGTGATGTTGGTTTGCTACAACATACACAAAAGTGTAAATTAGTTTGAAAAAAAGTTTGTTCCAAAGTTTTTTTTTTAATGTAGTTAACTTCTTACGTTCAGGAAGACCAAATTGCAAAATTCTCTTTTCTTGGCGGATAGTGATGTATACGATGCTGAATATGAGCACCCATGTATCTTTTGCAAGCTGTACAGCAGAATTATAACATTTTTGTGTGATTTGGATTCAGTAGTTAGACTAAATTTAAATTAAAAATAAACAAATTAAATTGGCAAAGCATCTATCTATCAAAGCATCTGATCTATTCTTACCTGATTATCTTGCCTGCAAACGGTGTTACTCATGAAGAAAATGTAACGCTGGAGAAAATGCCCATAGAAAGCGTGTGGACTGTTCAGATCCAAAAGATTCATGTCACCTGAGACAGGCTGAAATAGTTCTGTTTGAGCCTGCTACATGAAACTGAAAAGTAAAAGTGCTGGTTTCTCTCAGAGCCAGATCCGCAGTTTCAGTTTTTATCTGAGAATGAAAATGCAAACAGTGCACAGAAAAATCGGAATCCCCAAGATTCAAACAAATGGTATCATTAGAATGAGTCCACTTCAGTTTATCATCATCTTCTCTTCATTTAGCACCTCTCAGTTCAGTGTTTCAAAATCTCCCCCAATGTCACCACAAGCAAAGTCTTCACAAAAGGACCACTAAATACTGAACCATCTAGTTTAGATCCATGGACAATGAGTTTCCTTGTCTGCAGAAAGTGCTAATTCCTTCTAGGTCCAACAGCAAATCTGAGTCTTTTCATCATAACTAGGTCCATATATGTGTTCATGTGTGTATGTGAATGAGAGCATGTGTCTGTACATAAGCTTCAGATGTCTATGGTGGAGTTGGTGTTGTTCATATGGACTCTCATCTCCTGAATACTAGTGATGATCTTTTTCTGATGTCCAGCCAGATTCACTCCTACTCTTCGCAAATCCCTGAAAAATATGACATAGACAACATACTTTTATTTATCAAGTAAAAATAAGTATACGTTCTACAGAATATGAAAAAAAAATACTTCATCTAAAAATTTTATTTGTAATATTCATATAACTTTAAACACCTATTTTTAAAAAAAATCTATCATCACAGGGCTCAGGTGGGCTCTTTATTTTAAAGCTTCTTCAGAAGATTTAAAATGAAAAGTTGCAACATATTCATATTCCAGGTATTCCTCATAAAACACATTTGTGACATGAGGACATTTAAATTTTTTTTATTAATCTTTCGATTAATTTTAAGAAATTGCAGTCCTTGTATCACTACCCCACTATTCCACAAGTGGAAGAATTCATAAAAATAGAATTCATTCAAATGAAGAATTCATAAAAATAAATGATAGTAACATTTGCTGATTTCGTCCAGCTACAAGGAGATTTTTACAACTGATAGACATGAAGATACATTAAAACCTGAGCACTTCCAATCAAAACAAAACGTTTTGATGATGTACTTGCTTCTGTTTGTATATGTGGTCTTACTCTGATGTCATCTGAGTCACTGTCTCCAGCGAAGAGTATCCTCCTTCCTCGAAGAGCTCAGTGTAGCGACCCATCTTGATGGAATCGAGCCACTCTCCTATGGTCTGACTTTGAGTGCTGCAGTCCCCTTCTTCACAGGCATGCTCCACCAACAGGTTAGAAACTCTAGTACACAGATGCCGCAAAATAAATAAATAAAACAACAACAACAACAACAAAAAAGCAACAACACAGGAATTGGAAAAGAATCAAATTTAAACACAACGCTTTGCAAGGATTATTTCAAACAGTGTCAATAGTCAGGATGTAGTAAAAGGAAATTAAAAGACATCTGCATCAACAACAAATTAAGAGTGGGCTACACTGCAGTCAGCAACAATTTGATGCCCAATGAGGCTTTGTAAAGTTGGTTAGGCAGCATCCCGCAAAGCTGAAATGCTGTTTTGGCTTTAATACGGCTAACTGTATGTTATTGCATGGACTATTCTTGTTTTTATGTGTGTGCATGTGGAAGGTAGTAGGAGTGTGCGTTGAAAAGACACAGGATTTAAGAGCGCCCACATTATTTCATTATCTCTGTGAAAAAAATAAGGCAATGGGATGCCATTATACACTAATGCAATGCATAGTGAGGAAATACTAATTGACTGTTGAAATGTTTCGATAAACAGAAGATACCCCACTGAATACGCTTCGCATTAATGTGTCCTTTTAAGAAAATGGAGCTACTTTCATTTATTTCTCCCCTCTTCTTCGCCAGCATGAAGCAGTTAGCAACTATGTCCACCCTGATTTAATCATGCATCTGCACAAGACTTCAATGGAGACTCTCATTTCATCTGAACGTTTGTGAGTGTATTACCTTGCGATGCTGGGTTTGATTAAAAAATGAATAGCTCAATTAAAACACAACACATTTTCATATGCGAAAAACAGTTGTTAGAGCCAACTTAATAATAATTATTCTAAAAAATAAATGCAAAAATCATATACTCATTTTTTTTTTTTACAAAGAAGCATTAGTACCAAGGGAAATTTACATAATTTCTACAAAAATCTATGAAAGTCCAAACACAAATGCTTTTCTGCATTAATTCATACCTGTGTGATGAGTTGACCAGCTTTTTTAATGAGCTGGGGTTGCGAATTAGTTTGTCTAGTAGACAGACGATCTCATCAAACTTGGGGCGGCTGCTACGTTCTCGCTGCCAACAGTCCATCATTAGGTGGTATAGAGCCTCAGGGCAGTCCATTGGACCCGGCAACCTATAGCTCTCCTCTACTGCCTTTATTACCTGCAGACACAGTGGTGGATGGAGAGAAATGGATAGAATCTATTATAATTCTGTACCCATGACAGTCAGGATCTCCATAATAACTTCCCTTCATTTGAAAGTTGTGAAATAGAAGATTTGAAGAGTAACACCATCTACACTGGCACTAGAAAAGGTTTACAGGTGTCAGAGGGACAGACCTACAAAACATTTATGCACCCCTGCAAGACTTAAGCATAAAATGAGAGAGAATATATAATCAATGACAAAACAAACATCCACACAAAACCTGAATTGAAGTCCACTGCTTGTTGCACACCAGCCATCACAGGTAAAACTAACCACCTGGCATCGTCTCTCATCCAAGTGCTGATTGCTTAAAACAAGATTATCATCATTGCTATCATCATGATCACTAATCAGTAATGATTGAGGAGTTAGCAGCTGATTTATCTAGATTTATCTTATGGATTGTAGGAAAAATATTCTCATCCACCATGGTGTTTGGTGACCTGTTTGTAAAATGAGCTGTCACTGATTCTAAAACGACCCGTTTCTATTGTGTTCAGGAAATGCTACAATTATTATGTCCACAAAGAATATAACTCTGATCAATCCAACGATAATGACAACGTGCAATTCAAGTCTGAGAATTTACGTATTGTGACAATACAACATGCACGACAAAGTTGGAAATGTCATCCATAATTTCGTTTAAAGAGACAGATGACAACAGAAACAAATGGAAATTATAAGAAAATATACTATTTGGCCAAAGCTGACAATCATTTCTGGGTTACAAAAAAGAGATCACCTTTTGATGTCTGAACATGTAATACCTTTTTCAGAGTAGAACCACAACAAACTGCAGAAAAAAAAAAGTTATTTCCAATCTGAGTTACCCCAAGCAAGATTCTGATTCTTGATATTTAGCTGTGGGGAAGCTTTAGCTCTCTGCCTGACCTCAAACTCAACAAGCAAACTTGGAGAAATTATGAGCATTTGATTCACTGCATAGCCCACTTAATCATCTCCATGAGTAAAGAGATGCAGCACAGAATAACAGAAATGTTTCTGGGTTGAATCAAGTTGGGATGAATAATTAATAAACTCTTCGTTAGACCCTGCAGTGGGAAACAAGCTGTTCTCAGGCTGGGTCTTCCAGTGCGAGACACTGGGGGGGAATTGGTTTGTTGAGTTCATGACAGCCTTTACTTGCGTCAAATTCTAATAAAAGACTGACACGATAGCGCTCCAATACACATGCATGCATGAAAGCACATGTACGCAAGCAGTAAACCTCAAGAGAGGAGCACAACGTCAAATCATTACTGAGTGCTGAGAGCGAGAAGAAATGCAGATAGCTGACTGGCAGTGAGGAAAGATCAGAAGAGGAAAGTGAGACACCAAGGTGGGTGAAAGACAGAGGTTAGACATGATGCAAGGCGGACTATAGACAGATTATATTTTTGAGAGAAAAAGGAGCAGACGAGAGAAAAACTGTGAGGAGGAAACTGGTAGAAATGGGAAACAGGAGAGAAGCGTAGAGAGAGAGTGAGAGCCTCCACTTCCTCGGGTAGATCAGAGAAAATCCAGCATAAAGCTTTCAATTAAACATCAAACGTCTTCTCCTCTCCTCCCTCGCTCCAGACTACTCTGAGACAGACAGCCTAATAACCAGGAGGAAGAGGAGGGGTCTGAAGCAGGGGATGAAGAGGTCACTGGAGTGCTGTTTGTGCATATGTTGCCTGTGTGTGTGTGTGTGTGTGTGTTTGTGGGTCTACGGGTGTGAAAAAAAAAAAAAAGTGCACGTGTTCGGTGTCAGAATCAAATGCTACATTCTCGCTCCTCGCCATGCAACAAAATTGCACTTCACCTTCATTAAAATTAATTCTGGGCTGCACTCACACGTAGACTCTAAACTCTCCCTGCCTTTTCATCAGCATCTTCCCTGACTCACTCTTCTTCCTGTCTGATGAAAAGACACACGCAGATGATCTGGGTACTCGCTGAGTAGCGCTAAACCACTAGCAGTCATTCCCCAGCTGTTCATTTACAAATGTTAGAATGTTACATTTGGCCAAATATTTCACAAATAACTTAAAAATACTGAAATAAAATGATCAAAATATTAAATCACTAATGGCTGAGACGTGACATGAGTGTTCAGCCTGCTAGTTTCCTTGCTATATTTTTCTGCTTGGTTTTGCTTCTCTATGCGTCTCCACCTGTTTCACTCTTTTGCTTACACACACCTTTCTGTCATCAAACAACGACTCTTTCTGCTTCCCTTCAAGCTATCCATTCTCATTGTCCTCGCTCTGCCTTAAGGACCCTCTCTATCTCAGTCAGCCTCCTGATGTCTCGCCAACATCTTTGTTAGATGTCTCCACTTGCATCTCACACGCAGTAGATTAAGTATTTCTCCAGAACAATTCTGTTTGCCTTCTGCCAACATTTCCTCACCCCAATGCAGCGCACTTCTGTGTATTAAAGAAACATTTAAAAGTGCTTTAAACAGTCAATCAGAGTGTTGGAAAAGGTAACAGATAGAATATCAGCATGGGGAGGGTTCAAAAACGTTTAAATTACCGTAAATAATAAAATAGTTTGTCGCTCTATCGCGGAGTTTTGTTTTTTGCAGCAGGTACTGGAACGCATTAACGGCGAGTAACGAGGAATTACTGTAACATCAAACACAAATTAGGACATTAACTTTCTCACAATGCTTTCGTAATTACTGCATTGTGGGAAATGTAGTTTTTGGTCAAAGTACACTTTTGACCTATTTATTTTTAGACACACTGACCTTTTATGCTCTCGCGGGCCACATGAACAAATAATGACTTGAAATTGAGGGTGGGGGGGGGATCATTGGGGTTAATACATACAGCATCACACGAAAGATGTCCAACTCACATCTTGATTGGACATCTCCCAATATGGCCTCTCTCCGTATGACATCACTTCCCACATGACGATGCCGTAGCTCCACACGTCACTGGCTGAGGTGAACTTCCTGTACGCTATTGCCTCTGGAGCCGTCCAGCGAATAGGAATCTTCCCACCCTGTGAAGAGATGAAAGAACATTTAGCTGACACACCGAATGCCTTTGTGGATTTAAAGGAAACTATATTCTATTTGTGTTAGTTACTATTTAAAATGTAGCAACAACAGCTCAGCGCCACACTAACACAACCTTCCTGTGTATAAATACAGCTGCAGTCATTCTAAAGATTCCTACTTTCATGACTCTAAGATGAAATCAGGAACAGACCTTAACTGACACACTTCTGCAGCATGTGGTCCAACCCACAATCTCACTAATGAATACCAATTTAGGAACACATTCATGGCACCGTGTTACACTTTCTTTTTACAAATCCCCTGTCCTAACTGTGGGGGGGCTCCGAGATTCTTCTACTTGTTTTTTCTCATCTTCATTATTGCACTTTCAGTGCAAGTGCAGAAAAGTTCACCACTGCTGAGTTCCAGAGGAAAATGTGTTTTCAGATGTTGAGTAGTGAAATTAGCCCGATGCAGTATAGATGAACATAACAGCGGGACATCACAGGGTGTGATTATTTGAAGGGTGTGAATTATGTTATTCTCGTCGCTCTGTGAGAGAAAAAGAGCCCAGAATAAGAAAGCAAAGGACGAGGCAATGAGAGATGTAGCCTGGCAGCGAGAGGTGAGTGACAGGATATTTGGCACTAAGGCAGAAAGACTTGGTGCTAATTGAGTCTTGCAGAGTCTGAGCCCAGTACTAATTGGCCGTCCTCCTGCAGGAAGTAGCCGACTGACTGACAGGACGCAACCTGCCTGAGACGCACAGCTCAATTTAAAACTCACTGCTGCCACCTCTCTCTTTTTCTGTGTGTGTGTGTGTGTGTGTGTATATGTATGAGAATACAAATACTGTATGTTTAATTCATCTTGAGCCAGACTTGTGAGTGTCCACTTAATCCAAGGTATGATATGCTATAGCGGCTGCACACAGATATGCACAGTGGAATAAACACAACAGCGTGTCCATCAGTTGATTCCTTGAGAATCCATTGGGGGGAATTTTGACTGTTTCACATGTATATTCAGCAAAACGTTAAAAAAAATGTAAATGGGGATTTGATGATTTTCTATTTCATTCAATTTTAATTCATCAAAAATATCTTTCATAAATTTTTTTTTTTTTTTTTGGACAAGTACATGTTCTGGTAAATTGTGACCTGCTTTTTAAACTTGTTAATTAGTTAGAGATCAATGAAAAAATGCACCGGTCAGTGGAAAACAAACAAAACACTCAGGTTGTGTTGATGTCAAAAAACTGACACAAGGTTCAAAAGTAAATAAAAATGTCACAATGAGTTACTTGAAGAAACCAATAATGAGACACGCAGCCTCAAAAAGCTCCTTGAAAGCATGTGTGAAATGTCACTGAATTTTGTGTGGCAGCTTCTGAGAAAACAGAAGGATGTACGAGTAACGGTGACCCTATTACACCCTTACCCGAGTGGTGTACGCCGCCTCCGCATCGTCCTCCAGAACTCGGGAGAGGCCAAAATCCGAAACTTTAGAAACAAGGTTACTGTTGACCAGGATGTTACGAGCTGCAAGATCCCGGTGGACGTATCCCATGTCTGACAAGTATCTGCATTTATAAGGACAAAGACAAAGCTTTACTTGAACACTGGACCCAAACATTGTGTTCAGTAATGCGCTGCGTTTGAATGCATGTGTTTACCTCATGCCAGACGCGATGCCTCGTAGCATACCAACCAGCTGGATCACAGTAAACTGACCATCATTTTTCTGTAGACAAGAATGGAGAAACATGTTTCTTAGTATGCGGTTCAAGTATTTTTCATTAAAACATGGTAGAATATTTACTCTACTAAAAAGATTTAGTTAAATGCTTGCCAGTAACCCCATAAATGAATTTTACAGTTAGCCCAGGATGTTGCACCTGCACTTTAATTATGCAACACCTCACCAATGCAGTGGTCTTCCACTCTGTCTACACCTAATTATAATTTTATAAAGTGCTTGTTCTGCATTTTAGCCTCCACGTTAAAAAAAATAAATAAATAAAAGAAGAGAGGGAAAAGTATGACCTTCTGTTTTACTGGAATCATGAATAACTTTGGTGATTTTTCCACTTCAAACATGAATTTCTTGCTGTGCAGCATCGGAGACCTCAATGTGACAAAGTGTCAATCGGTCGTGAGTCCCATTAGGGCAACACTTTCAGTACAGAATGTATGTTATCACAATATTAGTGCCCCTTTCATCCGAGATGGAGATGGACAGACCCTAGCTACACCCAACAGCTTTAACTCTTCAGACCCACTAAAACCTTTTTCCCACTCTGTCTTTACACTCAGTTAAGAATCCAGTGAAATGCCAAACAACCGATCAAGAATCAATAAGACAATCGATAGAACTGGAACAAAAAGTAAAATTCATGATGCTATTGCTAACAATGAAATGTTATTTCTGATTTTGATTTTTAGAGAATTTTGAGTCTGATGTTATTTAAACCATTTTTTCACAGGATAAAATCTATCTCCAACGATTACAATTTTCTAAATGTTGCGGTAATGATGATGGCCCACAGAACAAAATAATTTTTAAAATAAAAAACAAAACAAAAAAACATATCCAATAGTACTCTGCATCCCATCTAGACATCGAGGTAGAGTTACAATTTCCGTCTTGAATATTTTTTTATTTGACATCACCAAACGGTAAATGAAATACTTTTGTTGCAAAAATACTGTAAAAGGATGAAAATCGTTCTGAATGAGGCACATCATGGCTGAAGACAATTCAGATATTTTCTGATATGTTACAAATGTTTATTTCATATTTGAATATCTACCAAAGCAAACAGCACTCTTTGGGGAATATAATCGGACGTGTTGATTTTCATTTAACATCAATGAAAGTGTGAGTAATGGCAACCTAAAAACTATCTTCTTCAGACAACATTCACTATTCATTTCCCCCTCAGTGATTTCTGATCCAAATATCAACCATCCGTCTTCAGTAGGACATCATACTTACAGGTGAAATGAGATGTTAAGCCTCAGATCTCAGTTATCATCGGTTATCGTCCTAACAGTGCTTTGTCCAAACCTCCACCCACGCTGGCCTCACTACACTGGCCATCCATGTAATTACTTCATAGGGTTTTCTGTGCTGCTCCACTTGCTGGTTCCCCAGCTTCTCTTCCTCCCCTTTGTCATCGGGATTACTCCCAAAGGCACACCGGGTCGTCACGTCAGCAGTTTTGGGTAACCACAGCACCTCTCCTCAATCCTTCTCCTGACTTTTTGTCTTATAGTATCCACCCACACGGTTAGGGATGGGAGAACAATGTTCACACAAAGGGCTTTTCTAGTCTCCACTTTTAAGCATGCCACAGTTTTATTTTCACCTTCCTTTAAAATTTCCATAACTGCTGTTTCTGAAATATGCTTCCACCATTTTGCAGTTGCGTGGCCTAATTTCTCTCATCTCTCCATGAGCCATCTGCTGCACGAGTTTAGCCACTTTTCATGTAGGATTCAGACCTCGTCCGCCAACTGAGCATTGCGCCTCTGTTACCGGGAAGCAGAATGAAGTGCTCTGGAGTGAGATCACTTAATTCAGAGACTTGCCAGCCAGCCTCTTCATGATGGTTCACCTTCTCTGCTCACTGAAATCCACATTTTCAAGTCAGTACAGACATGATTCCAGCCTTGAGCGCACAGTTTCTTTCATATTTTCTGGCAAAGCGATTCCATCTCCCAGTGCAGGCTAGTAAATCTTTGAATATTTGCGAAGCAGGTATAAAAGTTGACACTGAACTGGGCTGCTTTTGGTATTATTCACTGTTGCTCCAGTTTATTTTATGTTCTGAGAAATAATGCAGCAACAGTGTATCTCAAACGCTTTTCATGTAAACACTCATAAGTCTCACATCCTCTATTTGACTCCTGCTAGAATCCATAGAATGAGGAGCCACTGGACTGGACTACTGAAAGCTCAGTTCACTTGATCCTCTTTGCCAAGTGGTGCATCTCCAATAAAAAGTTAGTAGGAAGGTATTTTGTGTGACATTGCCTCTTTGCACTCATCTGCATCCAGGAGCTCAACCTTAATATATTCCAAATATGACACAAAAACAATTCCTTTTGATCTATTCCTTAGAGTTGGAGGTGGTTTAAGTTGACCTTCTCTTCTTCCTTTGTCCTAATTTATATCCTCTTTATCTGCAGTCTACAATTATCTGCTGTCTATAATTATCATCCTACTTTCTTTTACTCTCCCACTTTATTGCAATCATTTATTTCCTTCTCCCTAGATTCCCTTGTACTACCTTCTCCCCTGTCCTACCTTGAGAAAAGTGTCCAGTGATCCATTCTCCATGTACTCAGTGATGATCATTACTGGCTTGCCTGGAAAAGAAAAACAAAAAGACAACATACCTTACTACTACAAACACAAGTAAATGAAGTCTTAACTTGAAAAATATCATGAAGTAAAAATATTATAATGAGTTACAGTTGACTTGAAAAGCCAAGTTTGACTGGAGGTAGACACGCTGATGACTCACTCTTGGTAACCACTCCTTCCAGACGGATGATGTTGGGATGATTGAACTGGCCCATGATTGATGCCTCCCACAGGAAGTCACGTCTCTGCTGCTCTGTGTAGCCCACCTTCAAAGTCTTGATAGCCACCTGGATCTCTCTCTTCCCTGGCAGCCTCAGTGGTCCGCTGCACACCTCGCCAAACTCCCCTGTGGTACAACACAAAGCTTTACCGTGCCCCAAACATTTTAGCCCACCCTGGCCTGAAAAGCCTTGTTAAATTGTGAAACAAGCATGTAAATGTGTGACATATATCTTTATTCTTTGAAATGCTCGTTCTAATTTGGACAACAAAGGCATTCTGACTTATTTTGTAGTTATTTCAAATTTTTTCTGGTTCTCTACAGGGCACCGGCGCTATTTACGGATCTCATTTTCTAGCACAGTTTTTGGCTTAATTGACCATGTCTAAATGTTTGTCTACACAATGATGTACAATTATGAATGTGACAGGTTTATGAGGGTTGAAGGAAATATGGTGTACTTTTGTGGCTGTAATGAGAAAATGGTGAAATTCTAAACAACTTCACAAAATGAGGTGAGACTTGCTGTTTTTATACCAAACAGTCTGATTTCATAGATGAGGCTGTTAAAGGGGTTTTACATGAGGAAGCTGCAGGTTCATTTCAAAATGAAAAATGGGGAATTCTGTAAAACATTATTCTCCCCAAATAACTCCTCTGGGAACAAAGATTATAAGAATCACACACACTTCCTCAATGCCTGCACTCACCAGCTCCAATGATCCTTTCTATGGAGATGAATGAGACGTCAATCTCCTGCGCAAATTCATGCACTGCCTGGTTGGGATCTTCGTAGGTCAACGGGTCAATGTAGGTGCGCACCCCTGGGAACTTTACTGCAGACACATAAAAGCATGCCTTCGTTACCATTTAAATGTATAACAACCAAGAAGGCTTGCAATGCCAACGCTACACATGCATACGTAATCTAAAGAAGTCAGTTGTCTTCCTCTCAGTAGCTGAGATTACTGCCAACTCATCAATTCTACATTACGTCATTGATGTAGAATAATCTGTGAGAAAACGTTTTATCCTATGGCAACATTGTATTATTTTTAAATATCTTTTATATTGTTTATAGTACCAATCACACCTACATAGAGCTCTACCAGAACAATGAAAAATACTATGTTTAGAGAGCTAAATTCAGTATTTCACACCTGCAGTTATCCTTAAATCGGTCACTTTTGGAATTTATGCATAATTTGCTAATTTTAGAGAAATTTCTTCCACGGATTGAAATGATTCACCAAACAGACTGCTACTTGGTATTTTTGATTTCTCCAGAGCCGATGGACTCATCACAGTTAGCCCCAGTGCCAACACATGGACAGCTGGATACAATGCCAAAAATGTGGCCCAAGTAAATTAAGCTGTCACGGCCTATAAATCACCATGGCTTTGTGTGTCCTCTGCAAACATGGATGCAAAGGAGCAGGTTTGTCATCCAAATAATAGAACTGAACACAAAACTGTGTCCCAACTGGACTAGTGAGGCACACGGACCCACAGAGATGAATAAACTCATACAGACAAGAACACTGACTCAACCTTACTGTGAATATAGTAGAAACTTTGTTTTGACCTTGCCCACACACACGGACACACACACACACACACACACACACACTCTTAACCTACTGTGACCATTGTGGAAGTGCATCTTCTCCTCATCAGGATCCTGCTTCGCTTTGCTGTAACCACACCTCCTGAGAACAAAAAGACAGAGCAATTTACAGTTTTCATGTTCACCTGTAAATGTTGCTGCTTTTTTGTCACTGCAGAAAAACCTTCATGCTATTATAGCATAAAAAAAAACAACGAAACACACCTTTTGAAACGACGTGCAATTATTTTTATCAACTCCATAAAGGTTACTAATTAGCAGTATTTTCAGCAGTAACAGCTCCGGCAGTCAGCACACAACGTTGTTTTGTTTTTATTTCATGACACCTCAGGAAACATTCAGTACAGTTTCATGTGCTTACAGTTTCATTATATAGCAATGACTGGAAACCATTTGTACCAATTTCTTGCTCATATATGATATAACATTATTCATATTATCTGCCACATATCTAGAAAATAAAACGTGTCACATTTATTGAGTAAGAATGAAAGGTAGCACAAAGAGACCTCAGTCAAGGTACCACAAGACAATCTAGACAGAAAGATTAAAGATTAAAATTAAGATTAAAAGATTGAACAGAGAGCATTACACTTCGAATCTACGAGCAATGTAAGTTTTTTTTCTTATTTAGCCGCAGGTTATTATATTTCAAGGTCCAAATAAATATAACTGAAAAAGATTTTAGCAGAGAGCGGCAGTTTTAAAGTCATATACTTTCACAATAAAGCCAATGATAATATCTTGACACACCTAAATGTGCATATAAAAAGATTTTTAATGAGGTCATCGAAGCAATAAAAATGTATATTTTGCATCTGTCTATCTTTTCATTCCTGGCGTGGAGGGTCAGACCTTTTTGCTTTATGGATCTACATCCATGTGCTCAAAGCCACACCGTGTACGTGTACGCACACACACACGTATGTTCATGTATTTTTTGGGTTGAATGGGTTCATTTACTTGACTAAACCCAGAGTCCAGACAAAGCTAATGGACACATCAGCGCGCACACACACACACACACACACACACACACACACACACACACACACACACACACGCACACACACACGGGTCATGTCCAACCATTTCCAATCAAGTCTCTCTGTTGGACAGCCAGGTTTGGCTGGAGGGGTTTGGCATGGACAACTGGATAGGCTAAGGGAGGGGTGTGTGCATGTGTGTGTGTCTGCCGGGGGGTGTTTAGTTTGCCGGATCTGTTGAGTCAAGGGGTTTGAACACACTCAATACACAGCCTGCCCTCTAAACTTCCTGCATGTGGGCGTCTGTGTGTTTTAATCATCGATGCATCGATGCATTTGCATGTCCACTTTCTGGATATCTGTGTGTGCATGCGTGTATATATGTGTGTGTGTGTGTGTGTGTGTGTGTGAGGAGGGGCGGATGGAGGGGGTTGCAGTCCTCGTGTCCCAGATCCATCACTGGAAAATTTGTCATTCCTCAACTTCCCTCCCCTACACCAACTCGGGCAATCCTGGAATCACATCTATGTGAGTCTAAACCAAAATCCCAACTGTGCTGATCTGATCTAATTTTCATCCCCTGAACGTCACTGCTTTGATCGTCATGTCAAATAAAAGTGGGGGGAAAAAAAACACATAATGATGGCCAAATAGTCAATGTCATGGATAAATCGATAGATTCATGCATATAAAATAAACAAACTGAATTAAAATACATTTTTAAATGATGGACACATCAACATAAGTGATAAGAATATGGATGTGGATCTGAATTCCCACTCATAACCTTGTAAAACCAGCCCTCAGTTCCGTTAAATATGGTTCACTGACAGGATCTGACATGTATAGGCAGTGATTACCTTAATTACATACATGTCACAGGAATATGTGGTTAAAGATGATGAAATTAGATATTAGAAAAAGTACAAGAGTTCAAGGAAAATTCACAGACATAAAAATTAGAGAGACATTAATGATATAAAATTGCACAAGGACATTCAGGCATGTCTCAGTGGATACTTGTCTATGACAATTTACAGAATAGTCCCAGAAATAACTGATGAACAATGACAGCACCATGCACCCTTTTGAGAATTTATAACACTTTAATCCTCAACAATATTCTGATATTAGAAATTGTATGTGAAATACAACTAAACTACCCTCAATAATAATAAATGAAATAAAACCACACATGTTATTGGGCTTAACAAACACTCTTTAAATGATTCATCCTCCACACTGGGAGTACAAATTGTTGATATTTTGTCACTCGATTTCAGGACAATCCGTTGGTTTAAATGTATCAGTCCTAAAGCAATTTATAATCCTGACCTATTACAAAAGTCAACCCTCCAGCCATCTACACTATCTAATCCCATAATGCTTCTTGACAACACAAAATATCTGGGTTAGAAATAACTTGTGATATGTCAGTTTTGTTGATCCGCAAAATGCTTGAGGAGCACAAGAGGATTTCCTCTGATTTACCACTCACACTCAGAAATGGGGTTTATTTTTGGTGTGCTTAAATCATAATGATACATTTGAGATCCATACTGATCATCCTATTCCTTAAGAATTTCATAGGCAGAACTTTCCCTTAATAATTAACCAAAAATGTCCTGTTTTTGTAAAAAAACAAAACAAAAAACAGAACATGTGCGGTATCAGCTGTTAAAGCCTTTGGTATTCAAATAGTCCATTTTTTTCCTGAAATCATGTGGATGGAAACACATTTTATGTCTGTGTATTTAAGATTTACCGTCCACTGAGCAGGAATCCAGCAACGACTGCCAGCAGGACCAGAGCCAAGGTGATGGCCACCGCTACAATTGATGCTTGAGCGCGCTCACTGGTGGCTGTTACTGTCAAACAAATGAGAAGGGATCAGTCACGTATGACACACACACACACGCACACACACACACGCTGATGATGCAGTCTCCAAAAGCAGATGGAGGTCAAGTTGAAGTTTGTTGTAACATCATGCTCCCTCTCCCTTTCTCAGACGTACTCACAGTAAGGACTGGTCTGGAACTCAAAACGGCGGCTAAAGGCGCCATACCCTGCTGAGGTCCTGGCTCTGACCTGTAAGGCATCAGACAGATTCCAAGTGTCACACATGCAGTAACTAAAACTGTCAATGTATTTTCAAATATATTCACGTGTAACTTTTACCCAAAAAACCTTGGATAATGCTTATTTGCCCCTTCTCATTAGAGAACATTTAAATTTTGCCACTAATAATTATTTGTGAAATAGTTTTTTTGGTTTTCATAATCTTATTTAGGGTATGCAGGGTGTGGCAGTCGGTAGCGCTGTCTCTGCACAACAAGGCAGGTACGGATTCGAGTCCCGCTTTGTGTGGAGTTTGCATGTTCTCCCCAAATCTGTGTGAGTTCTCTCCGGGTTCTGCAGCTTCCTCCCACACGCGCTTCAGGTTAATTAGCCGTTCCAAATTGCCTGTAGGAGTGAGTGTATGTGTGTGTGTTTATATGTCTCTGTGTAGCTCCGCGGTGCACTGCCGTCGCGCCTGGAGTATACCCCGCCTCACGCCCTTAGACAGCTGGGAAAGTCTCCAGCTCCCCGAGACCCGCACGAGCTGATGAAGCGTTCAGGATAATGGATGGATAATCTTATTTATCAGTTTTTTGTTGTAAAAAAAAAGAAAAAAAGCTTGACCTGGAAGATATAGACTGAAGAGGGCTTCAGGCCTTCCACCACCATCTCAGTCTCCTTGGATTTTATAATAGTGTAGCTGGAGTCCTGCTCCTGTAGCAGAAGAAAGGCAGTCAGAATTACTGCAACATGACGTAAACACATGCAGTCTTGATCATCCTTCATTTTGTGGTAATTATTCTGCAAGATTTTACACAGGTCTGGCCTGTATCTAATTTCTATGCATATTTTTTTTATAGCAAAGCCACCTGTAGTATGAGTGTGTGTTTGTGTGTGTGTGTGTGTAACTATGCATGTGTGTATAAGGATCAGTTTCTCTAACTGTAAGCACGTCAGGTTTAAGCAACACTAAATGCCCCCTCCATTAGCCAGAAGCCATTAGCTAACCGCAAACCACAAACCCTGCCCTGCTATGTGCACCTTCAGTCTGACCTTCCCAGAAAAGAAGACGATACACAACAAAAGAGAGTAAAGAAGGACACAAGAACAATGATATGAATACAAGGATCAAATTACATTATATATCAAAATTCAAAATAATGCAGCTACAGCACTGTCATCCAAAAAAAATCACTTTGTGAAGTTTTCATCATTAAAAAGAAATTATCAAATAAAGGTGCTTATCATTCTGAAGTCTATCTGCTAATAAATGCGGCTGTTATAAGGCATCGATTTATGCAATGTAGATTTTCAGCAGTTCATAAAAACTCTCTGATCCAGACGCCTGTATTATGTTGACTTGAATTAAGGTTGATTAAATAAAGATGCATTTTCATTCATCGTGACATTAAAATACATTATACGTTTTAATATTATAATATTAAAATGTATAATATTAACCAGCGTATCAATAGCTGCAGGGAAAGCAGGACACACTGCACATGAGAAATACTGAGTATCATATACCCACAAGCTTTACACAGGTACTCCAGTGTCACACAGAAATGAAAGCCTTGTCTAAAGAAAAGAAAAAACAAATTTCTGTATTAAATTACCTTTTCAAAGTACTTGATTTCATACTCTAGGATGATACCGTTGGGACGATCAGGCTCCGCCCAAGAAAGGGCGATGCTGCTCTTCCCTGTGTGACCTTTTCTCACTACACTCACTGGGGAAGGAGCTGCACACAAAAACGCACACGCGCACACACACACGCACACACACAAACACACAGAGAGACACAAAACAATTAAAACATATTAATTTGCTTCGGTGGTAAAATTCAAGCAGTTTTATACGATTCAACCCACTGCATCTCTTTCATTCCAGTGTTTAATGTTGCCGATATAAAATTATAATAAACAGTGATTAAACACGAGAGTAATTGCACCGGTTGTAAAATCTGTCGGGTACCATCAGCATCTATGAGAAATCTTTGGATGTTTACATGAACAACGCTCATTCTGACGCTAACTGCAATTATTGTATGTAGTTAAATATTAACTGAAATTGAGAAAAAAAAAATCACACAAAACTGAAAATGATTTTGATGGTAATTTTTCCATACTGGAGTACACACACAGAAATGTACTTATAACTTTGCTGTTGTGTCACCCTGACTTAACAAGGGAGGATAAGATGTATTAGTTACTAGACTTCCTCTGAGGTTATGCAGTCCTTGGTTGTAATTAAACCACTGAGAGCATTACTGGTTCCAAAGGAGCTCAGTCACTGAAAAACAGACCGGTGCACTCTGGCACCAACGTAGACCTGAGTTGAATTAAACGATAATAAATCTTGTCAGAAGATGTTGGCCAATGAGCCTGCAATATCAACTGGAGCCTCTGGTGTAAAATTTGCTGCAAGAAAACCACCACACATTTTAAAACAGCTCTAATGTAATGACAAAATGAAAAGTTTGACTAATGCAGTAAAATAATACACATCAAATATTACAGGGATTAGCATTCCTTTCAACTTCTCTCCTTTAAAATGCTGGCAAACCTTTAAGTACACATAAAACATTTTGTTTTGCTCTTTGTTTTTGGCTTTGTAAAGTTTATACTTCCATCATAGTAGTTTTGATGATTTATCCTGTAAGCTTTTAAGTCAAGTGTGTGAGTTTGCATCAATCACCGAGCCATTCTGTTGTAACCTGAACCATTGGCCCACATCTCTGAGGGATAGTTGGAGAGTCTCTGACACAAAGAGCTTTTTACCAGGCAAAATGCTCCCTCCGGCAACATCCTGAGTGTCTGTGTGTGTGTGTGTGTGTGTGTATCGCTACTGCAAATGCTTAACACTGTTTCAGTTTCAATAGCCTCAGCAAAACTCCACAGGGTATTAATCATTGCTACAAACACAGTAACTGTATCCTGATTGAATGGTCACACAGAAGTGTTATCTGCAACATCTTAAAAGCCTGAAACCAGAAACCAAATCACACACTCAATGGTTAAATGGTAAAAATGCTAGGATGTGATGAGAGAGACGAGGCTTCTTTTCCCAACAGCATAATGAGTAACAATACACCAAAATCTAAGTATAAATCCCCCAGAAATGGATGCAGTTTTCCAGTGTCTTTAATCAACAGCTGTGGTACGAGGGGCTGGAGAGCATAAAGCCCTATGGAGTACATATACAACTTTATACAGTGTATTCATACTTGATTTTAGAATACTGTGAGGATGTGACATCTAAAACAGAACAAAATCTATACATTTGAACTTGGACTTTTTGTTTTACAATTGCTTAAATTGCTTTTTATAATACATAAATGTCAGAAGTTTCACTTGATGCAAAGTCCAAAACCCAAATGTATGAATTTCAGTGATAAAAACAAGTCATGGACTATTAGTAAATTACTTAAATGTTGAAGCTTCTTTCTGAATTGTAGTTTTCTTCTGATGTCTCTTTTGCTATTTTGATGAATGAATTTCAGCACCAACTGTGAATATATTTTGGTAACTCAAGCTGATTGGTTCTTTATTTTATGAGGAAATTACAGAGAATATAGAAATTACATATTGGAATGAGAACTTTCCTAGTTTTCTTTGTCCTGATTTCTTGTATTTTTACTTGTAGAACACACAAGTAACTGCTCAAATACCCAAAGCACATTTCTGGATCTGCCTTTGCCACTGACCTTCCAGTTTCCAGGTATACGACTAAAGCACTTTTCAGCACAATGCCAGACTTCTTTGTGCCATGATTCAGTGACTGTAGCTAAACAAGAGATGTAGCTGAGAAACCCCAATGAAGACAGAAAATGTGAGGTGATGGAAGAGGGGAAAGGAGTGCTGAAGAGGAAGAGGATGAACCGTGAAATCCAGACACCAAGCAAACCGAATCAGTTCACAAAAAAAAGAAAAAAAAAGTGAGAAAATATGTGACATCGAGGACCAGACATATTTATAGAGTGAAAAAAAGCCCAAGCAACACTTTCAGTTTAGTGACAGGGATGACAGTGGAATTACAACTCTTGGTTTTTATAATGCTTATATTATTATTATTATATTATTATTATTATTATTATATATACTAAAAATAGTATTCTTCATGGACAGAAATGTTAGAAAAAAGTTGACAAAATTATTCAGCAGATGAGAGCAGCAGCCCTGAAGTAGAACAACTCTGGCCTCAGATAAAACCAATGTTATCTTCGCCCAGAACATAAGCCTCTCAGACCACTATCTGTCTGAAGCATCGGGATGATCGATACAGACCTTCAACTATCTGCTTTATTATCCTTTAACTATCCTTAGAGATTGACAGCAAGAAAGAACCCGAGACCGACTGAAGCAGAGATAAGAGACACAGACACATTGCTTTGTTAAGATTGTGAAATAGAACATTTGTTCTTGTCTGTTTGCAACACAACCCCTGTGAAAATAAGTGATATCTCATGCCACTCTTCACTTTGTCCACTTGCTGTGGTGAAAAGCCTGAAACCAATCTTGCAATATATTGAGAGTCACCTGAGCATTCAGAAAAGTCTTCAGAATCAAGAGATTCTGACCAACAGAGTTTAAGGTGCTGATTGTGAGCTGCAATGTCTCCAGTTCATTTCTGTGAACTTTGTTCTCAGACATCCCCCACCTCTTATTTTATGCTCCATCATATATTTACTGCCCCGTGACTAGTAATTGTAAACTATTCATGAAAATACATTTACAAGAACACTACATTTACAAACTAACCAAATTCCTAACAAAGGGAAACATGAGAGAAAAGAAGAATGAAATACAACAGATATATTTATTCAAAGGAAAAGAAACAGCATTAAAAGTGCCCTGGAAATAACAATACAGATTGGAAACTGCAGGAATTCAAATTCATACGCAGCTTTGACTGACTCCCGAGAATTAGATAGCTTCACAAAGCGGGGGCCTTAAAAAAGACTTGTTTCAACTCCATTCTCTGCTTCATCTATGGAGAGTTAAAAGATCAGAATTTCTTTTTTGTTTGACTAGAAAACATTCATGTTTCATCCTGGTAGACACCTACATTAGAACTATGAACCTTACAATTTGAGTTAATTTCAGTTTCAAGCTAAAGCCCTCCTGTGACTCCACTCCTTTCATACCTCTGCCTTAAAAAAAACAAAAGTAAGAGAAATGGGCACCAGGCTGTGCACTTAGTTTTACCGCCCACGGTGTAATGTATCACGATTCATTTGATTAATAGTCTACAACGGCAAAACCAATGTACTGGCGCATTTAGTGTGCAGTCTCTACACTCTGCACCCAAATAACATGAAAAAACAACACAAAAAAAGACAAATGGCTGATCTAGAACACAAACTTGTATATAAAGCTTTTCGACAAAACAAAAGGCAGGCCTTCGAATGATTATTGATTAGTTGTCAACTACATTTCAGAAATTCTTTACTCTTATAATTTGTATCCATGAATACAGAAGTGAGTTAAAATTTTATATGTAAAGCATGACTTTATATCTAAAATTGTCCCACTCAGACTGAAGAAATATTTCTGTCACCAGTTATCGGCTGATTTTTCTTTTTAAATTAATTTTTACAATTTTAAGAGCGGTTTCTGTCTACCTGCCTTATCAACACTCTGCATTGGAGGCGAACATCAAAGCAGCGCGAATACATGGCTTGAATTTTAAAAAAGTTAAAACTCCACGAGACATTTGAGTGTATTTGAGTGTGAATGAACAGTCAACGTCCACCCCCCCTCACTCTCCCTTTAACCTGTTCTCCTTCCAAAATCACTACTTTTCTGCCCCATCTCTCCACTCCTGCCCTGTTGATCTGTCCTTCTCTTTCCACCTTTACACTTCTCTCTCCTCCTCTTGAGCACCAACAGTTTATTATTCAACAGAGCTTCACCAGGACACTGTGAAATCACCTATTTCACGGAATCGTTATCGAGTGTGACGCTTCCCGCACATCAAACAGCAGATTCTTCTGATGCTTTCAGAAGTTAACCCATCCCCTCTGTAGTCGGCAGCTTGTTTTCACCTTCACTTCATAAGCAGACGTATTGTATAAACGTAGAATGAATGAGTGAGGACAAATTATGATCATGTTCATAATACAGATGAAAATCCCCCTGAGGCAACTGTTTCTTTTTTAAAGAGGAGAAGGTCAGAAAATGTGAAAGAGTTCAGAAAAAATGTGATTTAAGATTATTGTCAAAATGACTTCTTCTCCTGTTTGCCTGACAAAAATTGTAGTATAGAATTTTCATATCAGTGTTGGGTAAGATTGGAGCAGAACTGATTGTCAAAATCAGTCAAAGATGGACAATAATTCTTCTGGTTAAGGGGTTATTTTATTTAAAAAGGCCTCCGATGGTATTTATATCAGTGAATGAGCATAGGATATGGAGGAAAACTTCACATTAACATGCAAAAGACAGTTGCCTTGATAAGAATGAACTGTAAATGGTTCAGATGAACACTATTAGCATTTGCATGGGACCATGTGTTTTCACAAATGTTCTGCAATCTATATTCCAGACATTTGGAAAGGCAATACAGCGCTACTGGTACAGCCGTTTAAAGTATGTCTACCTTCCAGTGTTTCCAGTGCATTATCTTATAAATACTTCCAGCTCATTGATGTGTTTTATGTATTTATTTGTGATGCTAACAGAAAAACCCCCCCAAAAAAACTTCTCCGTCAAATTCAAGCCAAAGAGCAGTAGATCTCATCTGTTTGACTCTGCCAGCCATGTGTAATCTACAGTAATCCTAATCTGTCCATTTGGTCCAGTGACTGGCTAGGTTTAATCCAGGAGGAAACTCCAATAATCTAAATGTGAGTCTTGCAGTCTGGTGTAATCCAGTCAGACTGCTGACAGCCACAGTGACAACACAATCGGTATGGCCTCACCCGTCAGGCAAAAGTCTGCCTCTGTGTGAGTGTGTCCGTCTGTGTCTCCTCCACACACATATGATATCCATCCTATTACCCGGTTACTACTGCTACAACTACCATCTTCTATTGACCACACTGTCAATGAGCCATCTGTTCAACAAACAGGAACACACACTTTCCTTCAAATACTGTTATTTTCTCGCCTTCCCTACAGCTGGAAGCCTTGGGAAACAGAACATTAAGCTCATATTTTCCTCATTTCATTACACTGAGCGCTACCCATTTCATTAGCAACAAATATAATAAACTACAAAAGTGTGTACCTCCCATAAACATTAAAATGGGTTTCCCAAAGCACAATTTTAATCTCCATTTGAAAGTAAACCCAACAAAGCTTCAATATTTACAACGGTGGGGAATAGCTTGATGCTTCGATTGCCCAATATTAGAGCAATCTTTTATGTTTGGCCACTGCGCTCCTCGCTGTGCTGTTGGTTTAGGCCAAGAATACTTTATAATTACACAGATATTCTAGGCTGCTCTGGCATCACAGAGAAAATAATCTGCAGAGCAAAACATTATACCAACCGAATCTCCTTTTTGCTCAGTTGGTCAATAATAATTTAAAAAAACTTTATCAGTCTTATTTAGAAAAAAATGATGGCAAAGCAGATCAACACCTCCTGCCACACACAACACAGCGTTTTCAAAAGAGTTTTCAATTTGCTAAAGAATCCTGCAGACCTTACTGATGAAATGTGGTGCATAATTGCCATGACCAAGCTGCTTTTTCGATGAAAAATGTGGAATCACAAACGAAAGTGCGATTCCCATTGTGCTCCCATTCTTTCACTCACTGCAGGGACAGCGCAAAAGTAAAATTAATACAGGGAAAGATTTGTGACAGGTTTGCTGTGATAATCTGATCATCTGGCATCTTTTGCTATCACGCAACGATATTCACAACAGAAATCTGATGCATAGGTTAGTGTGTGGCCAACTCCAACTGGAGGAGAAAACAAAAAGTCATTACAAAAAGGTGATGGCGTCTGTTAGGTAAGTGAAAATAAACTTGAATGATGAGGAATATAAACACATGATTGTGGTGCTGATTGGAGAAGTCATGGGGGGGACGGTGATGGGCAAAACAGAAAATATTGACAGCTTCGGCACATACCTGCCTGATTAGTTGTCACATTTAGTGACACATACTGCTTTGCGTGGCTCTTGGCCAACTCCGACACCCCGTTGATGGCCTCCAGCAGGAAGCTGTAGTTGGTGTGCGACTGCAGGTCTGCCACCATCACAGAGGTGTTTGACAGGCCAACACGACGAGGCAAAAATCGCACATTGGGTCCACATTCTTCCAAGCCCCTCCCATCTGGTAAGACCTGTCGGCACAGGATGTTGTAGCGCACGTCCTTCCTGCCACCTGTTTCCATGGGGATCGACCACTCCAGGAAGACGCTTGTCTCGTTGACGTTGGAGATGGCATTACGGGGAGCAGAGGGGGGGCCTGAGATGGAAAAAAGGACTTCCAGCATTATAAATAACATCAAATTTGATCTCTGTAAAAATTGGCAAAAGCTGATGGTATCTCATTCAGAAAGTACAAATAGAAAGGCTCTATCCTCACGTGTACAAGCCATGTTGGGGGGGTCCGAGTCGATCTTGTAGTACCCAGCATCACAACTACAGGCAGTGGAACCCATCTGTCTGGCAATACTGTGTGGTGGACATTTACTGCAGGATGAGGACTCAAGCAGCGAGCGGTAAAACCCCACCCTGCAGACTGATAGTGGTGAAAGCGGGAGGGGAAAGTTATAGAGAAATTTGGTGGCAAGAGTACACACACACACACACACACACACACACACACACACACACACACACACACACACACACACACACACACACACACACACACACACACACACACGTTGGAAAGGGGAAAGCGTCATGAGGGAAAAGAGGGGAAGTGGGGGAGAGAAAAGAGAAAGACATGGTTAGAACCCAAGGGGGGGGGGGGGTAAAGAAAAGAGGTCAGAATCAAAACAACAAAAAGACTTCCTGTGGTGGTTGCAGTTGATTTGAGGTTTCACAGTCAAAATTATAGAAGCATTTGTTTCACAGCTTTTTACATTTGTTCTTTGTTCCCTCTAAAGTCTGACTTCTTATATGCCTTAAGGGGATTGTTTTTTTTTAATCCAAACGGTTTTACTATACTCCAATATTCATATTTTATTATCTTCAACTAGAGGTTTTTTGTGGGGATTTCGCAGATGATGCCACTTCCTTTTCAGTGGTTGTGGCATCAGCTGCATCCTATAATGCCTTTCCAGCTCCATAATGTGAAATGTACACAAAATACTACAAGTACAGAAAAAGGCGTAATGACTTTCTCTGACAAAACAAACCATCAGATGCCTCATCTAAGTGGAGCAGGTAGACAGCAGGGTGACACGCTCAGAATGTTAACGCGCCAGAATACATCAACAAACCTCTGTCGCCATGGCTGCACCCCTGAGTCAACCAATCACTGACTTATCAGAGCATCAGTTTATTCCAGGTTTTGCTGTCACACGCAGACACATACAAACAGGCGCATGCTACAGATGATGAAATAGTAATGGATTATTGGAATTTTGATAAACAGAATTCCATAGATTACCATCTCCATAGACATAGATAATATTCGGTTTCATTTATTGTGGAGGAGCAAAGGTGAGGAGCTCACACAAAGGTGTCTGGGACAAAAGAGAACAGTTTCATCTGTGGTAGATGCTCAACAGCCTGAGGGTTTGGAGGTATTGTGTCCAAGCCTTTGTTTCTTTATGTGGCAGTTAGCCCATTCAAGTTGTGACTGTGATTAAGAACTACAAAATTAAATCTCAAGTAACTGGACAGGACAATATATAATAGGATAATTGAAAATAAAACCGGTAAAAAAAAGAAATACGATGAGAAAAGAGAAGAAAGTGACATTTATGAGGGGAAATGATGGCTGAAAAGAGAAGATAGGCAAAAGGAAGGGAGGATCTGTACATTTGTGTGTGTGTGTGTGTGTGTGTGTGTGTGTGTGTGTGTGTGTGTGTGTGTGTGTGTGTGTGTGTGTGTGTGTGTGTGTCAGAAGTTAGGTGGTAGTAGCTCTGATTCCCCTTGACGGAACCTTGGTCCATTGTCATGGAACATTAGGCCAGAAAAATTCTCAGTCTGCCCTGGATGGCTCCTGTAACACACCTCTACCATGCACACACAAACACACACACACAAACACACACACACAAAGACCTTGTGGTGCTGTAGGAACACCAGATTGCCATAACGGAGACCAGCTATAAGGGTTGTCTAGAAAAAAACACTTTTTTAAATCCTGGTGTGCAGACCCACACACATAAGAAGCCTTTGTTGAAGTGTGTTCGGGTACGTGTGGCGTCCTACATGTATGTGTGAGGCGGGGCTCAGGACATATCTTTTCAGGCATTGGGCTATGGGGGGCGTAGCAATCAGGGCAGTAGGACACACCTGATCTTTTGTCTGCTTCAGCCGTACATACGTACACATTTATGGTTGCACACAGATTTATTGCCTTAGTCTGGTGTTCAGTTCTCCTTGACTTCAACCTTCAGGCCCTCATGGCCAATTCAATAAAAACGGGGTGTCAGCTCATTTCACATATACAGAGACCACAAGCGCTGAGCGGAGTAAATTAATCGAATTATATATCATATATATATATATATATATAATGTGACTTTGCATCGTTTTTTAGGTTTTTTTTCGCTGAAGTGTTGAATTTTCAGTTGATTGACTATTTCCTCTGTGTGCGTTATTTTTGTCTTTTGGCCACAGTGGCTGTGAGCTGTCATGGATTCAATTTATTCTATACCACAACAGGAACGTACACACAATCCACAGCAATAAATCCACTCATATACAACGATAACATAGAACATCTCATTATAATGCAGTGTTTTCTTGCAAAACTTCGGGTACTGGCAGCTCTGTGGATTCTAGTTTGGCACATGGCATCTGCCCATACATTGTTTCCGACATCAGAATATGCTAAGGCACTAACATGTTTGAGCAATGATTGGATGTATGAGTAAAGCCAAAACTATCTAATGCCAACATTGCAGGGCCAGACAACACAGGATACCCCCAGAGGACTGAGCTACTGTCTCAATGGGTCAGAGCTGTTTTGATAAAATGAGAGATGATCCACATAATATTCAAATAGATGTACAGTATATGCATTGTTTTAAGTACCAAATGATTATGAAACTCTTGATAAATATTTGCAACTTAAAATATGCAAATTGGTGTGAAAAAAAATCTATTGTATGTCACTTAAGTGAAAGCCAATTCCAGTTGACTCAAAAGTTCCATCAGTGTGAATGGTAAAGTATTGATCATCATTATATTCTCCCTCATTTACAGCATGTATAATAATAAAAAGAAGATCTGTGCTCTAAACACAAAATAGACACAGGGTTTCAACTACAAGCATGTATTTGTAGACATGCCAAAAGTCACTGTCATAATATGTTTGAGTATATTTGAAAAAAAAAAAAAAAGTGACTGCTCATGATTGACTGTGGATGTGATGGTTGCATATCAATGGATTGAATTCACACATGCAAAAGTGGCTTAGAAAGGTCATGGTAGCCAGCAACTGGGATGAAGTTATGGAAATGCCACAGAGAGTCAATAAGAACATGTCTGTTTGGTGTGAAGGGCAGCCTGGAAGCCATTAGTGTGGCTGTCAGGACAAGCACAAAATACATTCTAGTGGCTGTTAAATTGGATCTGGATCAATGTATGTGAATTAGTCACCGCTTTAATTTGAATTTAAATCAGGAAATAACATATTCAAAATGGATCAGCCACAACATTAACATTTACCCTCCTGATACTGTGTAGGTATGATCTAGCTGCCAAACACACAGCTCTGACCCACAGAGGCAAAGAATCCACAAAAGGTGTGTTGTGGTATCTGGCAACAAAGCATTAGCAGGAGCTCCTCTGTGTCCTTTAAGTTGTAATTTGGGACCATAATGCTCATCTAGGACAACCTACAGGTGTGTGACCAGAATGAGATCTAAGTACAGTACTGTAAATGGAGGCCAAGTAAAGATGTCAATATCTGAAGCCATTTTTTTTTCTCACACCATTCCTGACCACCGTCCACTGTGGCAGCATAATCCCACTGTAAGAGGCCACAGAATAACATGGTGATGTAATTAGTCTGCAGCAATGTGAAGGGTAGTGCTTTCTGTGTGCCAACATCTGTCTGTAATAAACAGCACTGATACAGCCATCTTCACACAGTCTTTATAAAAGTTGCTGAGATCCTAACAGCTGTTAATTTTTCCTGTTGTCTAGATTTCACACATTTAACAGCCGTCATAACAATCAACACGAATGACTTCATTCAGTTTCTGGATGGCCACTTTTCCGTTTTTCAAGTCACGGGTGTTGCTGTTGCCCATCCAAGCTGGCAATGGGCGAGAGGCAGGGTACACCCCAGATACATCACCAGCAAATCATGGGGCAACATGAAAGACAAACAACCACACACGCACACTCACACCTATGGACAATTTGGAGTGACCAATTCACCTAGGCTACATGTTTTTGGAGGTGGGAGGACACTGGAGAACTTGAAGGGAACCCACACAGACACGGGGAGAACCTACAAACAAAAAACCTGGCAGTGGTTATTATATTATGGATATCAATGATTATCAGTAGATTCCATAACTTAGAATCTAACTTAGATTCCATTAGTTAGACGGCCATGCAGTTCCATCTTAATGACTATTAGCAGTAACATTAAATAACCTTTTGTCAGTGACTGATTTCTTCCTCTAATTTAATCATCCCTTCATTATTTATCTTGTTAGATGTCCTGCAATGAAGCATCTCCACTTCCAAGGACAAGCAGGCTGTTAGATCCAAGGATCTGGTGCTTTACTCGTTTGATTGTCTTGAAGGGACACACCTACACACACACACACACACCCACACCCACACACCGGTGCATTAAAACACACACAGTCACATTTCGTGTAGTGAGATTTGTTATAGCCATGGCTGACTGGCTGTAATGGCTCATTCATCATTGTGAATGCACTCTGAATAGACAGAATTGGTGGTATTCCTGTGTGTGTGTGTGTGTGTGTGTGTGTGTGTGTGTGTGTGTGTGTCTGCGTGTGTTGCCCCTGGGCAAAGCTGTCTTTTTGATGCCACACACCTCTTAATGCACACCACAAAGGGTAATAGGTAATTAATATGCAATTCACACAAATGCATTTGCATGCATTTTGTGTGTGTATGAGGTTAATTCGTAATTAATATGCATCATACATTGGCTTCCCAGGCAATTACAGATCCATCGGTGTCCGCTGATGCCTCTTAATGAGCGTCCTCTTTAATTGGAAACATTTCATTGTAAACATGTTGATTTATAAGACTGGCTGTCATTTGGTGGGATTAGAGGGAGTAAACGATTAGGACAAGGGGAGAGAGACAAACTGGAAGGGGGAAGGGGGTTGAGATTAAAGTCAAAGTGAAAGGTCCCATGGTGTGTAGCAATAGAACTCCGGATATACGGTAAATTCATTTATGAGGGAATAGATGCGGAATGGAACCAAATCCTATATTACCAACCAAAAATAGATTAATTAAAACCATGCAAGAAATACTCAGCATTCCCTGCACAGATACAGTACATTTCACCGGATACCAATGAGTACCAACCAACCAATGTGTACCTGAGAGCTTTAATACACAGAATCCTAAAAAGTCTGTAGTGGTACTGGATTTAACCTGAGACCCTGTACTGCAACCCTAGCAATTTCACAATGCAACAATACTTCATACAACACTTCAAAACCACTGGTAGACTTGAAGTAAAAAGCAGTGTTAAATGGACCTACCTCAAGCATGTGCAGGTACCTCAAAGCACTCAGTACTTTAATAATGGTCATGTTAATACTGTATGAAACACAACTGTGTGATCAGGCGATATAAAAGGAAAATGTCCTCCACTATTTTGTTGGATGTGGCATTTATTTTATATTTCCCATCTCCCCCGAAAGTCCTCCAGCTGTACACAGTTTCAGCAAGACTGACATAAAAGTAAACCTTTGCAGAAGAAACAACAATGGTAAACTTCAGCTTCAATACAATGCCATGCTGTTAAGAGATTCTATTGTGACCTAATAAACCAGGCAAGCAAAGTAAATATCCTCTTCCTGTATTTGTCCCACGGTGAGCTACTGGCTTAAGAAACAAACAATTCATGTGTGTGTCTCCATTTCTGCGTATTCATGAATGTCAAAGTCATACCTTCAAAAATTACTGTTGCATTACTGGGTTTGTGTGAATGTCCACATGTGTATGTGTAGAAGCATGCTTGTATTTGTGTATGCCAGTGTGTGAACACAAACAAAAGCAGATGATAATTCCATAATAATATACAATCATGTCAATGGAGTTTTCCTGTGTTGGATGGCTGAAAAGGTCATTGTTCTGCACCCATTCATTCTCACAATCAGGTCACATGCAGAACCTAAGGGGTCAAGCTGGTTTCAAACATAAAACAATTTATTGGCCTTGTCAAAGTCTCATCGGTGACACACACACACACACACACACACACACACACACACACACACACACACACACACACACACGCACAAAGCCAAACAACCTCAATAGAACCCCTGCAGACACGGGAAAACTGCACAGAAAGATCCCAGATTTAAACAAGGCAGTCAGAGACTGCAACATCCCGCGACACCTCTGAATTCAAAATTTTACCCTGACCTACACATTTTTGTGCCTCTGGCTTCCTGAAAATTTTGCTTTTTGTTTTGTGATTATATCTCATCAGGTTTCAGGTGTGTACCTAAAAAAGTATAAAAGCAAAAATTTGACCTGGACCTAGTTTTCTCAAGGTCAACATCTCATTTTCATCCCCTTTGCTGCCTGAGTAATGTGCTTTTTCTTTCATCTGTGTGCACCGGTTGTAGAGATATTTGGTGGACGGATGGACGGACAGACGAACACACAAACACTGACAATTACAACGCATCATCGCTTCGCAGGATGTAGCCAACATGTTTGTGGATTCCAGACAAAGCTTATCTCCAAAGCTTATCAAATTTGAAATATATTGCCATACTTTTATATCTTTTCATGTAGGGGTACAATTTTTTTCAGAGGTTAAATACATTTTTCCTCAAAAACAAAGGTTCAAGTTAAAATGTAGTGGGTGGCAAACAATAAAAAAATGCGCAAGTATTACGTATATATGTACTGTACAGTCAATATGTAAATATGCAGAATTAAAATTAACAGATACAAATTTTCAGCCCCATCTACCCAGGATGTTTAAAAATAGCTTATTACAAACTACTTATCTCACCTACACTTATTATTAGAAGTACCTAAAACCACCAGCTTAACCAGTTTTACAAGCTGCTAGTGACAGACTCTGGAAAGGATCAGGCTTTCATGGAGAGAAACTGGCTCCGCTGCATGCAAGTATTTTATTAATATTTCAATAACTGCCAGAATGTGTTTGCACAGGTATTTTTATCTTTGTGAGGACATGATCACGCAGGAAACATTCCTTCCAAGGCGTTCAAAATTGTTGACTTGATTATAGCGGCAGGTTAGAATCATATTAAGATAAGGTCCTGACAAATGATATAGATATAGCTGGTGTTAAAACATCCTGCAAGTGTGGAAGAAACATGTGACTGTGTATGCATGTTAGCAGAGGGAAGGGTGAAAGAGAGGAAGCACTTCTGGGAAAGTCAGTTTACCCAACAAGCACTCAGGAAGCACTTTAGTTGTCATGACAGTATCACCATGTTGAGATGATGGGGTGATGGTGAGGCACTGGGCATAAAGATGGAAGAGGGAGAGAAAAAGAAATGCAGGAGAAGACATCAGAGTGAGAGAGCGGCGTGAAAGAAACCAGCAGAGGCTTCTGATTGAACGTGATCTCAAAAGATGAATGGCAACACTTTCTGCAATAAATCCAGTCGATTCACATTTCAGGAAATGATGGGATTAAAGAGGCCTCCTGCCACTAGTGCATTTTTGCAACAATCCATGATTCATTTTGGTCTTCTGTCTCGTCAGCATCCCTGCGATGGAAAAAAAAAATGCTACTTGATTTGTCTTTTGATAGGACAACAACAAAAAATTACTAACCTGCTTGCAGTGCTGGTGTGGAATAAGTTATTGAACACAACACATTTGTAATTAAGCTAATATTTTGTGCCTTTGGTGGAAAGTTTGCAACTGTTTCATGCTTCTAATGTGCTATTTTCCAAATGTTCCTTAGAAAATAATGAGAAATTCAATGCAGATAACATATGGCTCATCATTTTGTAATAACAGAAGCAGCAGCTATGATTGTGTTTGTGTGTCTGCGACTGTGATGCCCTTGTCACCACACCATCAACCACAAGCCCCACACTGAAAGCGTGAGCCGCTTGTTCTCAGTCTCATTCCCTCATGCACGAAGGCAGAGAGAAGGCTTCCTCACGTTACACATTGATGGCTGATGGCTGTGCCACCACCATGACCAGATCGAGTTTGACATATGCTGCAGTGACGTCTTGACAGACAGGCAAACACAGAGTAACATCAGGGGAGCTCTGGCACCGAGTAAAGTATCATCAGGGGGAATCCAGCTTTGGCAGTGACACTTAGGAGACACCTACCGAATGAAATGTGTGGTTTTATTTTTATACTAGTATTAACAAGCTATTCCATGAAAATCTTTTTATAACAACAGCTGTCCTTGGTTGCCTTCGTTTTTGTCTGATGTCATCCTTTTCTTGTCTTGTCGTCACCCATTGATGTTGTGCATTTCTTGCACTTCCAAGTCTTTCTTATTCTGTTCTGTCAATTCAGTGCAGCCTGAGTTCCAACATCACAAAACTGTTAATCCTGGCATCCATCCAGCTCTTATTTCATCTCGTCAAAGTGCTATTCCAGCAAATCTCTCCTCATTCCATCTTTCCAACATTCAATTTGGTCCATATTAATTATTGTGTGACTTACTCCTATCCTTATTGTATCACTCCACCGCTCTTTGACTATCAGTACATTCACCTTATCTCATACCATTACTCAATTATTCAAGGAAAGTCCAGCAAACATTTCATTCAAACTTGATATTTTCTTTGTAAGTTAGGAAGATTAGTTGTGGTCAATTTCAATAAGTACTACACAAAAGTCAACATTCCTCTTTCACTGGGGTCTCGCTGATGCTGTATGAGTGAACATAAACATTATAGTTGGATTGGGCTGCTGTAGTATTGTAATAACATGTTGAATGCAACTATTCCATCCTGAATCCAGTAAACTGGTTATAATCATACATCTCAAGAAAAGACTAATATTGAGATCAATTAACAGAATATATTCGGACATTAGATGAAAAATATTCAAAAACAGGATTATTAAAGTTTAGTTTTCATTCTTATTTCCAACTACAAGTAATTCAAATCCAAACAAAACAAAGGGTTGAAAGTGGTTCTGGCTTCTGGCCTCATTGATCCGTAATTGCTTTTTTTTATGTAGAGAGGAATGTAAGTATTGAGGTCTTTCACATTAATGTCATATCTGAATATGAATATGACACAAACCATTCAGTGCTGTATTCACTTCTCATTCCAGGAACTTTGCATTCAGTGCAAATTTCTATCTAATGCTCCGTTCAGCCATTACTTCCTCACTCCTTCGAGCATTTATTTAGACTAAGTCACATCTGGGGGGCTGAGCTCAATCTACATCCACCCCCATCTATCTCTTCATCCATCTGTCCACTTCCATCCTCAGTTGTCCTTCCTCTTTCGCCTGCACCACTGAAATAATACTCATCTATCTCTCTGCCCCCATAGCCTGTGGTGAGAAATCTTCCATTTATCTTGTGTCCCTTTGTTTTGCCATCACTTCTCGCTGTAATCCTCCCATCTATCCATCCATCTACAAATGGTTGTGCTTCCCTCCTCCCCACTTCCCTCTCTTCAGCTTGACAGTGCTGCAGGCCATCACCAATTATCTCAGCAGAAGTTGAGCGTATATGTCTCACACAAACACACACAGCATCTATAGATGTCAACTGTCGCAGTGGTATCAGTGGGATAACAAGCTGGGACAGCAGCATGCTTTACGTATGTGAATAGAATTACTTTCTGTGCATCTTTTACTTATGATACCAAATCTATACAGATATTACATGGCTGCTTTGTAATCCAGTGGTTTCCTGTGGATTAAAAAAAAACTAAAACTCTTTAGCAGAGGTGAAGACAACAGGCACACAAAATATGGTTGACCACACACGCTAAAACAGGAAATGTGTGTGTGTGTGTGTGTGTGTGTGGATGAGAAAGGAAAAGTTGTACTTTTTTTAATCTAGACGAAAGATTTGTAAATGGAGTGAGAAGAGTGTCAATTCAGGGTAACATGTTAATGTTGTTAGCAACAATAAAGAGAAAGAGAAAGAAGAAGGAATGATGGAGGAGATGATGAATAACAGGCTGTCAGAACGATGAAATGAGAGACAGTGAAACACAAGAGAGCAAATGAAAGTGAAGAGGTCAAGTAAATATGAGAAGCAAAGCCATGACACAGAGGGATGTGGGGTAAAGCGTGTCCATGTGTTCAGTCCTGCATTCACAAATTCTGCATTAAACCAAATCATCCAGGAGTCAAATACATCCGTTCTTTCCAAGAATCTGATGAGTAATATGCATCACATATACCATCTTACATATCTCACTGTAGAAACATGTTAGACATGATCTGAAAAGGTAAGATAGACAAGAAACTGAAATAAAAGCTGAATATTGGGGCGCTCAGCTCTCTTGGAACTACATCAAAATTCAATGAGAAAGAAAATTAAACATAATAGAGTGGAAATGAATTTTGATGGTTCTCAAATTCAGATCAGCAGATGTTCACATCTGAAAGGCAACCACAAGCCCCAAAATGCACTGAATGCTGAATACACAACTCCTCACAGTATGGAGTCCAGGGATTCATTCAGTGTCTGAAAACCAGAATTCAATGCTTCCCGCTCTGATGCGACCGACTGAAACCCACATGAAAAAGTGTTTGCTGAGGAACTGGAGACATACGGTAACAAAGCTGAAAGAGAGGAAGCCCTGCCATGTTTTTCTCTGTAGACCGTTTCAAAGCCTGTCAGTTTAATGGCCTCATCTGCATATGAAACTCTGAGGAAAAACAAAACAATTCTTTAGCTTCATTAATAACCGGGAGTGTTTTTTATACTCTTTTAGGTGTGTTTACTTTGTGCTTTACTACATGTGGACCATGGAAATAAAATATGAGTATTTCCTGGAATGTTCAACCAATGATGAAAATTTGCACACTGCAAAACGGTCATTAAAACAGCAAAACCTTTAAGCTGAAAACTTTGCTCTGTTCCAAGTTGACACTGAAAACGAACTATGAAGCTTACCAGTGCAAAACATGGTGATTTGATCACAGTGTCACCAAATAACACCTTCACACTTCTTTGCGAGTCGTGGTACAGAGGGAACACCTCTTTACCACCCGTCCCTTTAAGGTCAGTAAAGCAGTTGATTTCATGTTACGCCAAACAAAATGCGATTTTAATCATCTGCATCAGCTTCAATATGACAGAGCCTGCTTGTCTTTCAACTCATTTTTAATCAAGGAAGTGGAAATACATTTCCAATTAACAAGATAGTATTAAACTGAATTTTACTAAAATAGCACTGGCCATTAAAAATCAAAAGATGGAGAACAGTTTTCATGTATTCTTGTTTGGTCTCAGTTGGAATGCAGCACATGCAAATATCACTGTAATGAGCTCAAATACCAGTGCGCCCTTGCGCATTCGCGCATCAAAGCTTGTGACTTCAACTCATCGCGGATTTTTGGTAGGCAGTCACATGATACCGTACGCAAATCCTGCTGGCTGATGGCATCCGGAAATGCACTTGGTTCCGTGAGTCTCGGACTTAGGTGAGACGCAAAAGTGCTTTAAACAGTTGATACGCGTGTGGGAAAAGGTAATACAGATAGAAGGTAGTTTAATATCATTATGAGGAGAGTCATACACATTTAAATTACCGTAAATAACAAGATAAATAGTTTGTCACTCTATCGTGGAATTTATGAATCAAGTGAATCTTCTCCTAACATAGCAGATGCCTTACGCCATATTGTTCATGTGATTCCTTCTGGCAGATGCGCCGTGATTGGTTGAGCGCTTGCTTGACAGGTAGTGAATGGAGTTGGTGACAGCGTTAGAGCATGAGACTTTCAAGTGAGCTTATTCAAATATATACTGTAGGTGAGGATATGAAAAGTAAAATCCATAAGGGGATAAGTATTCACGTATGTCTGTACATATCTATTTATTTATGAATCCAAAGGGTTAGAAAAGTGCAGGCATCTGCTGATAAAGATATGCTCACAAAACCTTATATCCGTGTAATTCCAAACATTGTGTTGTTTTGTATTCCAAAATCATATCTGAGGTATTTTCATTATACCATATATGTCTCATATTTTTCTTTACCTATTTAGTTATAATTTAGTTGTGGCTGCACCCTATTGCAAAACAAAATGTGTTTATCCTCGTCAGCTGGAGTTGGAATGCAGGCAGGCCAGCATGACAACTGTATCCTAACTACCCAACACCGAATCCATGTCTGATGATGGCTATAGTACACTTTGTCAAAAAGTCACATACAGTAGTTATAACATTTTCATATACGACCTGATCATAGACACGAGAGGTTTTGGAATCTGGTGGGGAAATGTGATGCTGTCAGAAACCACTGCTGCAAAGCATGGCAAGCATTCATTGTATGTAATCATAAGAACAGAATGGCAGTGGAATACTATTCAATATCTGGATAATTAATACAGGCACACCCATACATTCTATTTGCAAACAATTTATTTAGTAAATCTCTGTATAAGTCACTCAAGACTAATTTTGTATTAGAGCTGAACTTTGTCACTGATTTTTTCAATTCAGCCTGTCAGACTGACAGTTGAGCAACATTGTACGAAGAGATGAAACTCAGAAGGAACCAAGTAATTATACAGTACAAATATCACCACCACCCACTTTCGTGTGACCCTAATGACTGTTTTTGAGAAAACATTCAGAGTCACTCTGGTTTGCATGTAAATAGCAAGTAGGGTCTTATATGCAAAAGAAGTGAGTAGTTTAAAAGATAGTACAGAAGAAAAATTGGAGAGAAGTCATAGAGAGAAAAATAAAGAGGCCCCCATTGCCTGTGGAAATGGTAGTGAAGGTCTGTGATGGGAATGTTTGGGCTGGAGTCGGAGCAGAGCAGCGGCTGTACATGAACTGCAAAGTGCTGCAGGGCTCTGGGGAATACCCTCCACTCAGCTCAGGAGGAGCAGACAGGCATTTGCCCAGTAAGAAACACTCTTGGTAAAAGAATAAACAGAACTATGCACACACTCAAGCACACAATACTAAAAACAAACATATATGCTTAGAAAAGGAAGAAAACAGGGTAAACATGAGGTTCTAGAAACTCATGTATATGTCCTCACAAAACTATGACATTTATAAACCAGACATGATTTAGACATTTTAAAAAAACCCACACATTTCCATCAATGCATTAATTAACTATCAGACTGTGTTTGCTTTTATAAACTGTATTCTTACCTTGACAGGATCCATTGATTTCCTCAAATCCTGTCTGGCACACGCATTTCCCAATGGGTACCAGCCACTCGCCCTCAGTGCTGCAATGCATCCTGGGAGGCTCGTACAACGGCAGAGAGTTATTGATGCAATGGCCCACTACCTCCACCAGCTGCGAGGCCTCTGAACCTGGGATGGTGTCGGGGAACTCCGCTAAACTCTTGACCAGAAACGGACAGCGTTTGTAGAAAACACGCACTGAGACTAAAGCAATACAGGCCCCCAAATCTTGAAATGCCAGGTAGAAGCCCTTCCGGGTCAAGGGACCTAAATCACGGACTTCCGTGTTGAGCTTCATCACTCGGTCCCCTAAATCCAGCTCGGTGAAGCTCTCATCAGCCGCTATGGTGTCAATTTTGATGTACCTGCTCTCCTTCATCACCCTATCTTCCTCCTCCGTCATACCGGTTCCATCACTCATCTCTCCTTCCTCCATTTCCTCTTCATACCCGTCTGTTTCGTAGTAATACATATTAAAAGTCTCCTTGCATGTTCCGACACCCCCAGGCAGGCTGTTGCAATCTCTCAGGGTGAACTTGAGTTCAATAAAGACTCGTTGGGCGCCCTCAGTCAGGATCCAGTTAGTGTGGAGCCAGTTGTTCTGGTTCTGCTCCATGACCCGGCAGACTTGATATGTGTGGATGGGAGCGTAGTCCTCATCTACTTCTCCAATCTCCTCCCACTGAAGTAAAAGAAATGAAGGAGAAAGTGATAACAAGACAAGGTCACTTCATTGCTAACAGCAAAGAGCACATTGAACACAGATTTATTACGCATGTTTTATTGCTACCTGGACATTTTTTGTATTTTAAAAAAAATAGTAAATAAATGTACGATTGCAAGCCTGAAGAATATATTTCAATAATAATATTCCACAAACAAAAATAAAGAGCAATAAAACCTTCATGCCTAAATTTTTTTTACAGTAAACGCATTTCAGTCGATAAAAACAAGACCTCCCAAAGGACAAATTAAATGATCTGCTTTTATAGCCAAATTAACAATCACTAATTAAAGTAATTACCTAACTAATAAAAAAATACAAAAGAAAACTCAAAAACCCACAAATACGAAGCTATGTGTTATTTTCATCCCATAAATATAAAAAAATTCTCAAAAAAGAAATAAGAAAGGTGTCCTTTAGGCTGGACCCAATAATCACCTAAAGATGGAAGCAAAAACTAACCAGTTACTACTGAATAAATGTAGGAGTTAAAGCTTAATATTTAATTTTGAAACACGGTGAAGTTGAGGAATAAAGTAGTTTAAACGTGAATACTTATGTAAAACACCTAGTTCCTAAATATCTGTTATTTTGTTTGATTTCCACCACTAATGACTGAGACATGTTATTAACACAGGTAGTGTACTACCTGTGCTAATAACAGGGTTTTATATACTTTTCCTAATTTTTTTTGATCACTCAGATTATTAATGGATTCAAAAATATTTAAATTTTGACAACCTGTTCTCATAACATTTGTCAGTGTAAGTGAAAAAAATTTGACTATCAGTGTGAAAACTGTGGCATAGTGAAAAAAAAAATCTCCCAGGATGTACAGAGAATGTAGAAGCACGAAAATGCAATGAGGTACAGCAGCGCCTTTTTTTAAAGGGCTTAACGGTGTAGAGGAAATTATAAAGTGCGTGCAGCTAGGTGTAACTACCAGAATCCTTATCCCTTTCAGGCCATTTCCTGTCATTGCATACTGGTAAAAAAGAAATGGTGAATGCGGCACATATGCATTTATCTTGAAAAGGGGAGGGGTGTGTATCATTGGAAAAATAAGTCATGTGCACTGTTCCCATTAGAGAACTATAGCTATACTATAGTGTGTCTGTGTATTCCTGCCTCTGTATGTGCATAAATGCAAATGATTCTGTCAGCGTTCAAGCTTGCACATTTGTGTAAGCGTCTGCATCCATGCCCGTGTGTGTGTCAGACAGGAGCATTAATTCCCTCTGCAGGTCTCCTAGGACGTGCCTATTATCTGCATCACTAGCACTCTCCCATTGCTAATACAGGCATTTTATCATGTCACCATAATATGGCCAAAGGGACCCGACTATCATCTGGTGCTATAGCTTAATAACCCATATTAATAAATCCTTGATGTAGCCATAGCAGGCAACCTCCTGGCTTTGTCTTTTCTCTCTCATCTTTGTCTTGTTCTCCATCTGTTGGTTTGTTTTGGGTTTTTTTTACTTTGAACTGGCTCTCTTGTTTGGTAGTTATTCAGTTCCTGAACCTTTTGTGAGTGAATGATGACATTCCAACCTCTTGGACCAATGTTGTGTCTTAAATTGGAGACCGTAGTAGATTAATGATTAATACTAAAAAGATCTAATTAAGAATTCCACAAGCTCCTCCTGTTTTTCTTTTTAATTGCGTCACAAAGTGATGCGCTTGTCGCCTAGCAACATTAACAGATGAACTTGATTAGCAGCTGATTCCATAGTTAAGAGTAAAAAAAAAAAACTATGGAGCAAAATTTGTCTACTGACAATAAAATGTAACTGCAATTCATAAACTTGACTTTGAATGATTGTGTCATCTTAAATTGTATCTGCGTCTTCCTGCCTGTTATTTCTTTGACCTGTGTGCATCTTGGCCAGGTCTACCTCCAAGCAAATACGTAAAACAAAGAATTAAACAGAAATAAATGATGCAGTTAAAGTAAAAACATTCAGTAGAAGTAAAAGATGTTGTACTAGTTAGTAATAACAGCAGTTATAAATTTTGTTAAATTTAAAGTGGCATGGGCATTAATTATATAAACGGACACAAAGCCAGAGATATTGATTACATTTTTATTGTACATTTATTCTGTTATAAGTACCGGTAGGTCTGATGCTTTATTATTTGGGTCGAGAAAAATCTAAAGGTCATTGGTGCACAATAAATCTGTAGAGGGAGGGGGTCTTTTACAGAATAGGAGGAGGGCAACATTGAAATATGTTGAAATGAGACAGGTATTGTCACGGCAGAGTGAGTCTTCAAAACAAGTCCTTCTATAAAATTGACAAAATACCAGTTTCTTGGTTGATGTGTTTATAACTCTTATTCCTCTTAAGAGTACCTCTTTCAATTAAAGCTAAAAAGAATTAAAGGTTAGACAGTTTTGTTTTGGGTTAGATCTACATTTAATGAATTTCCAGCCTAATTTCAGTCAGGCAGACTAAACCTTTGGGTGTTTTTGGCTATACTTTATTTCTCATGCTACTCCATCAATCACAACTCTTGTGCATAGCCAATTGCATTTTCCTGCAACATCTGGGGTTACCAACTGAGGGATCAGCTGTTTTCATTTACTGGTCACATCTGTGCAATAGCACTGTGACATACATTCATTGTTAATCTATAATTGTGCAGTTGTCAGAAGCTGCTGTTTAGCGTAGCCTCTTTCTCTCTTTCACTGTCCAGTCTTCAAAGAGTCACCAAAATGATCATTCATCTGGCTCACCAGTACCATCAGCCGCCACCACCACCACCAGTTTCTGGATTCCAAGAGGGGGATATTACTTGCTGCTGCTGTGGGCAGACAGCTCTTTGATCTCTCCATGGAGAGTGTCTGCGAAGGCTCTCATTCATCCAGGTCATGGTTATCCAAAGTTGTTTAAGTCAGTCCACTGGACTTGTGAAGCATTCCTTGAAGACATTTCATTTCATCTCTCCTTCAAAATGCTTCTGCATTTCTGGTGGTGGTTGGTCTCGTCTCAGCTTTTTAACTCTGTGAGGCGTGGTCAGTGCTATTTGTATTGCAACAACCATTGCAAAAACTCATCTGGCTCCTCAACGATAGTCATTGGGAGTGCCAGGCAGTGTCAATGGGGGTCGTTGAATTACGAATTTCACAGACGGCACTAAGCCTCATATGCTAGCATGAGCCCTTTCACATGAGTCAGTCTGCTGAGTAGTTCTTTGGAGAGTTTTGAAAGGACCTGATTGTAAATAGGTGAAGGATGATGTTGATGATGACATGTGCTTGTTGAGTGGTTGTTGGGTTTTCCCTATGTAGAGATGAGCATTCTCCCATGGAGAATCAAAGTACCAAAGACTTTGAGACATTAAAAGGTTTTTGACTTAATACTTACTATCACATTCCACAATCTAATAAAAAACCCAATTTACTCCAGCCACTTGCCTTCTAATTGAAATGCGTTGCTACAAGTGTCCTCATAGCACACTTCAGACACAAAGACATGTCTATGAATTTATGTACGACTGAGTCCTTATACATCTCCCAGATTGTGGCTCAGCCAGTCCCAGTGCAGACAATAAGCCTCTTACTGGTTAGATCACACAGATCCACCAGCCATTCTAAGCTTTACACAGCTTAACGCAAAGACACACGCACACACATGATTATTGGTAATCCAACAGGGAGTCCAATTGACAAGTCTACTTTTTTCCAGGAAAAAATGGGTTCAGTTTTTAGCATATAAACAAAAAAGGCCATTGCTGCCTCCAAAAGTCCTCACTGTCTGCATAGTTCTAACTTGCAAAAGGTAGTTTATTGGGGCTTTCTCATCTTTGCTTTCAATGATAGGATTCTTCTTTTAACATTCTTCTTTTATCAACAACAAAAAACAACAACAAAAAAACCCCAAAACAGTTGGCTCAAGTTCATAGTTCATGGGCTTTACAGTCTACTGTGCACTGTATTAGGTGGATAAGTGCCTCTGGGGTTAAAGACGAGGCTTAGTGTAGACAGCAACACACCAAACTGTAGGGTCTCTACTGTACTCTGGAAACAAAGGCATACACTAATAGGGTTTAAAACCTCATGACTGTGTTTCATTTTACAATAGGTCTATTTTTGCCTGACCAATGGCATCTCAAAGACTCAGTTCACCTTTAAGAAGTTTTGGAAAAGAGTTGAAAATAGTTATTGGGCTTAAAACTCATTCACCTGTCTGCAATTCATACAACCTCTCTTTAAAGTGTTATTCATTCATCTTCTATCGCTTCTTCTGCTTCTGGGGGTCGCAATGGTCACTGGAGCCACTGAACCCAACTGACTTGTGAGCAAGATGCAGGGGATACTCTGAGCTCGATGCCAGTGCACTGCAGAGCCACATGAAAGACAAACAACCACGCACTCACCCGTACAGTTAATTTGGACCGATCAATTCACCCGAAGTGAATGTTTTTAGAGGTGGGAGGAAGCCGGAGAACCCTGAGAGACGAAGAGAGTCGCTTCACACAAATTCCACGAAAATAACAACCTTGATGGTTTTAACCATACAGCAGCTCTCAGATACACTGGGTGAGGTTTTTTGGATTTCTGCTCTTCAATCAATATCCTATGAGCTTAAATTAATGTAAAGTTCACTGTAGATAACTAAAAGTACAAAAGCTTCAATGAATGTGATTTTTTAATGATTAAAACTTTTTTTCAAAACAATCATTTAACGTATTTTTCAAATGTGTGTACATTTTTTGGTGGGGAGCAGATTAAACACTGTCAAAGGCAATACTAGAGAGTTTTTTTTGTCACAATGGTAGTCAGGATACCCAATAATCAGTCCTTTCAGACCCTCTTACACAGCCTTAACCTTACATTCACCTTTGCACACACTTTCCAACTACATTCCAAGTTGTAGTTGGAAAGTGAGTTGTCCCTATTGGCATCCCTCTAGCTCCTCATTAGTGTGTGTTTGTTTTGTTGACTATTATGTGTGTGTGTATGAGTCAGTGTGTCACATCCTTTGACAGACCCCCTTGTGTCTCTGCTGTGCCCTCCTAGCTTTAAGTTTATAAAGCTGTCGCCATATCTGTATTCCCACCGATTACTGTTAACCGATGACACACTACAGAACCGTACCTCTCACTCTGTGACGGAAAAGAACGCCAAAAAACGTTTTACAAAATGAATTGCCTCAATATTTTCATTGTCTCAAACATCTCTCTGTCCTTTTGACTCAATCGTCTGCCTTTTCATTTCATCTACACCTGCCATTGTGTTTCCTCTCTGCCGCTGCTTACTCATTCATCTCACCCACTTCTTCCTTGTCCCCAATTCCTGCTTCTCTCCTCCTTCCCTCCCTCAAGTCACTTTTCCTCATTAGGCTCCCCATTCTGCAATATTCCCATGCAACAGGAATCTGATAAATAGTGCATGAGCTACAGCGCTATGAAATTCGAAGTGGAAACTCCTGATTTCAGTTTAAACAGATGCCGTTTGGGTCCCTCATCGATAAGTTAACAGTGAGCAATCAATGGGCCATCAATGAGCATCTGTACATGACCTTTGACCAGGGTATTGCAGGGTGTTTAGCACCTTTGATGCTAGTTTGCACATTTCTTTGGTCAATTGAGCACAATCAATCAGCTGTTGAGGCAATTGATGGAAATGATTGGCCGATCCCGTCACATTAATTTCAGTTCAGTAGTTAAATGGAAAAACTGAATGTGAATGTGAAAAACAGACACTTGATATTGTCATAAAAGCAAAAGATCTATAAAAAGGTCTCAGTCAGATGTCCAGTTGCCCCTTATGGTAGTTTTACCACATCAATAAAACAACAGACCTTTCAAATCAAGCCATTAACACTTGGTGTAGTCTGCAACTACTAGAACTACCATAGGCTGTCATTTTGACTGCTCAGACATCATTTGTATATCATTTGGAATATCAATCAAATGTCCAAGAATTAACTGGTAGAATAGGTAAAAACACATCAGGACACTGAATTAAAACTAAAAATGATTGAATTTTTTTTTTTATTCAATTGACACAACATAAATTCCCTGCAATTACACATTCAAATTAGAACTTAAAATAAAAACAAATGTATCCGACAAAAACAAATGTATTCTGTTCAAAATAGGTTGGTGTCATCATTAGACCTTAATGAAAATTATTAACTATTACGAACATTAAATAATGCTGTGTCAGCTGCCAACCAGCTGGAGACACTGATGTTACAACAGCAAGTTTTTTTTGTTATGACTCACAAACACTCAACACAGGTAACTTGTGTTAAGGGGTTGAAATATCACCACTAATAACTTCTTTACTTTTCTTGAAATTGCCAAGACACTGAAGGCCCAGAAAACCAGCCTGGTTGGTCCAGTAAATAAGAGTAGACAAGAGCTTCCTCTATGTGTAGAGGAGCAAAGGGCCCTGCACACTAAAGAGGAGCTGAAATGTGACAATCCTAACAATCTATCAATGCTAACCAAGGATAAATATCTCCATTCTAATCACAATCCACACAGCTGTCAACATCACAAGTGGCCATGAGGCTAAACTGGAGACTGTTTCGTACAGTACCACAACAGAACCAAGGTTGGAGTGAATGTAATTGATCAAATGGTGAGGAAATACCCAGTGAAAGCTGCTACATGAAGATGGCCATTGGTGGTGTTTCATAATACTGATGGTTTCATAATACTGGTGGCATTTCATAATAGTCTTGACCTGGCTGCCATAAATGCTTCAATCATGTTCAATAAATGCACCAATTAGATGATGTCACAGAGGAACTTCACAATGTGACGAGCAAAGGAACTTTGGGTCCTATTGGTACATACTTTGTAAAAAAAAAAAAAAAAAAGTTATAACATTTCAGATTTTGAAAGCAGTCAAAATGACTGCCTTTGGAGTTCTAGTGTTCACATTTACATGAAAAAATCAGCATCTGTGATCAATAAACGTTTGGCTTTCTTTAGGACTGATGTTTAAGTTGGTGAAAATCAACACAAATTAATTGCAATTGTCAAAAAACGCAAATAAGAAGGGGAACAAATATCAAATAAACCACAAATGGGAGAAAATGAGTTATCATTTAAGTCCTTCAGCAAGAATTCTAGCTGCCTTTTGGGCCACTGCTCTGAAAAATAAGAAATGTGAAGACTTTGACTTGAGCTCTTGAAAGTGAAACATAAACTTTCATGTTCAGACATTTAATGATGAAAATAATTATTGGGTCAATAAATAATCGGTACATTATAAAATCATAATTGCAGGGCTACTTTCAGTAATATTTAACACGAGTCATTTAGCTGTGAAGAATAGCACAAGCAACTTGACAGGACCACTTCTGTAAGACAAATTATCTGACCTCGTATCAAGTCAGGCTTATCTGGGCTGCAGTGATCGTAAAAATTCCAATGGAAGTTTGACTTGTTCATCTAATGCAGAGATTTTTTTCTGAACTTCTTGGCTCATACAGGCTCAGAGTATCAAGCAAATCAGCTGCAAACAAGCAATTAACAAAAAAATGGGATTTTCTTTCATTGAAAGTTTTAACATAAGATTTGAGACTTCTGACTAAACAATTTTCTTCTGTCAGTTATTTCATTACGTTGAGGTTAGTAATGTGAATCAAATCCAGTTGATGTAACCTGTAAATATTGGATCAGGACAGGGGAAAAAAAGCCTTTTTAACTTCTCCGAATTTATTCTTGAAGTTGCTTGAACCTAAAAACATCTACCAAATGACATATAACGTGCATCCTACCCAATGTACAACAAGGAACTGCTTCCAAATGCAGTGGTAATGGGAAGTTAATGGAGGTATTAGATAACATGCATTTTATAGTTAAATGGATTAGTCCCCATTATCTGCTCACCCCCCAACCACCCATTTTTATTTTCAGATCCTTCCTTCTTTGTTGAAATCAACATTAATGTGAATTCCTTTAAAGCAAGCTCATTCAACAACAGATTTTTTTTTAAAAAGTTGTGCCACTGTGTCTTAAGATGAACTCAACTCCAACTCGCATGGCTGTTTTATGGCTGATGATCCAGTTCTCAGTATTGGAAGCATGGATTGGGAAAACTGTTCAAATTATATATTAAAAAAGTGCTTATTGATTGAATTAATCTCTCTGTAACAATCTCTCAATTGTACTTGTTGTTCACACTCATTAACCTTGTCTGTTCTGTTGCCAACACCACGTGACGATGAAATGTAGAAGGGAGACTATTCTGTTTAGAGACATTCCAGATGCCACAAACTCCCTGTTCCCCCCATCGTTGCCTTCCTAAGTGCTCATGAGGAATTAAATTATTGAGGTCAAATGATTTCTACAGTTCTCTCTCACATTTTCTTAATCTCAGGCTGTTACCATCAGACTGGTGTGCAGTGCTGCATCCTGCCTGTTAGGAGTCCTCTAAAGAACAATGGAAAGGAAAATGAAAATATTTGAAGATGCTGCTTTTGGCTCTAAAACTATTGACATTTTTTCATGTTTTCTTATATTTCATACATGATTACTGATACCTTCCTGGTGGGTGCAATCGTTTGTGGCCCCCCACAGACTTAACAACCTACATAACTTTTATTCATTAGTATCTGGGGCAGCTGTGGCATTGTCCACGTTGCCCACTTATGAGAAGGTTGGAGGGAAGATACTGAAATCCAATTGGTTCTTCAGGTTCCTGATCAAATGCGCAAAACAAATTTCCTTTCCTGAGATTAATAAAGTATCTAAATGAAATAAATTAGTATGCTAAATTCCTCTTCAGAAAACAATATTGTTTTAAGATGAGAAGAATTAACTTATCCATGAAGTTTGCTGTCATAGGGAAGGAGAGAAGCATTTTCATTGACAACTTAAGCTCTTAAATCAAATCCCATTTTATAATCTACAGCATTCACTTTCAAGCTATAGTGTTTGTGTGTCAGTGTTCACTGAAATGTCATAACTCTTCAAGGTCATCCATCAAATAGTTATCTTACCCCATCTCCCTTTCTGCTTAAACACATGCTCCAAGAATTTTGAAAGGACACAGAAGCTTTGGAAGAGGCAAACAGTGACAGGAAGATGGTGCGATAATGAAGACAAGCAGACGACGAGAAAAAAGAGGAAAAGGAGGATGAGGAGTAAAATGAATGTCTGGGGACAAGAAACGGTGAGAGGGACGAGGATTGGAGCTGAGCCAGATAAAAAAAAGTGAAGAATAAGACGAGGTGGAGGAGGAAGAGAAAATGAGGAATGAAAAAAGCCATCTGGAACACGAGATAGAAAAAAAAAAAGTTCAACATCTTATTTAGGGACACAAGAATAAGCTTTATATTCAGTCATATAAATATTGAACTCGATAGGAATCACAAGGACCAACAAAGACAGTGCCTGCTATTTAAAATTCTGAACAGGCCATGCATTATTTTTGCATTATGTCAGTCAATTCAGCATGATAAAATGAGTTCAAATTAAAAAAAGGCATTCCAATCATTTTAACCTGGAGCTGAAAAAATAAGGAAAGGACATGCATTGTCTTATATCTTTTATTCTCTCACCCATCTACCCTGAATGTAGTTATTTATGCAGTTGCAAAGCAGAGCACACACACCATAATCACATCTTCATTAATATGATTGCGCACACAGCTGCTTTTGTCAGCACTATCTCTCCACATCTACATAGAGCAACAGAGTGGGCTGAGATTTGTATAACCAGAGCTGAGAAAACACTATGGTCAGCACTGTTGGTCCGGTGTGTATAGCTGCATGTCTGCCAATAGGAATTGTGATTATACCAGAGATTTTCCTTGTGGATTAAATGGATGCTCAAATGGATTTCCTGTTAAAACCAATCATAGGACTAAGAATTCTACGGAATGTGGAATTATCAACTGTGTACCATTTTGTGAGTTGAAGTAAATCCAGAATATATCTTTTCTCCAATCTACTTTTTTTTTGTTAAATACAACATTCAATGTGCACCCATCATTTTACCTATTCTAGTAAGTCCTTCCTTAATCAACAATTACTGTGGGAATACTTGGATACAGCCATTCTTGTCATTGAGAACAATGTATTCCATGGTGTCTTTTAATATTTTATTCAGAAATTAAATGATGTATAGTGAACTGAAAGTTCTTGGGAATTAAACAACCTTTAAACTTGATTACAGAAATAGAAAGTGTGTACTTCAGGATGAAAAATAAATTTAGTTTAAAACTTAAATGTGGTTACAGGCAGTAACAGCCATTAGATCCGCGAGGTCAAACAAACCATATAATTTTACTTATGAGGCAAAATAACAACAGTAACAATAATAATAATAATAATAATGAAATTATCTAATTTAGTGAGTGCTTCCTCCCATTGCACTTGATTGATGAGAGTAATATGAGTTTAAAGTGTCTTCTTCTGGGATAACAGTAATGTTTACAGCCAGTTGTGAGAGTGGGATTTTTCATTTTTTACGTGCAACACAGTTGATGGGGGAATATTCTGGAATTACCTGCTATAATAATTTTTTATCAAAAATAATTGGAAGATTGATGCAACTCGTGGCATGCAGCCTTGATAGCTTCAACCTGGTAAAAAACGCGGCTTTATTTTGTCCGCAAAATGATCAGATAGGCAAAGTACAACTACCGTGTGAGCTGACACCTCCCACTGTCAGCTCACACTACGAGGGGGCAGGGCGGGAGCGGGAATCAAACTGCCGATCTTGGGAGCATCGGACGACCTTCTCTACTGCACGCAGTTCCATTGAGCCACTGCCGCCCCCCCAAGCTTGTGGAAAATGCGGGCAACAATCCCGCTACCTCTCGCAAAGGGAGAAATAAGTTAGGGAACATGATTAAACACCTACATGGTGTACAAACCAGCAAGTGTTGGACATTTTAGCTAGCCTACTCCATCTGTATCATTCTACACAGAATAAGAACCACCATGATCCAAACGGTGCCCAAACGTCCTTACTGGGTCAGTACATAGTTTTGATGAATATTCAGCCACTTCTCCATTGCTTAGTACGGTCTCAAGTCAACACAGTATGGTATTTGGTACTCTCCTGTACCAAAGGGTAAATACCTTTTTAAGATGCTGTAGTTTTCAGCAGCTTTACAAGGCATCACCATCCACCTCTTGTTCACCTCTAAGACCCCCTCATTATCTGTGTAAAACAGGACCGTCCACACCTCCGCATTGGAGCAGCCCGATAAACGGATCACACCACTAAAGAAGCTTGGCTGTTCGGCCATCGATTTGTGTCGTGCAATATTTTATGCCTGCTGGGCAACGACCTGTAACACTTCACATGACCTTTAAATACCAGCTTGCCTTGCTGAGAGATGTAACACAAGAAGTAATAGGGACTAGTTTACCTGGAGGAAGAGCAAAAAACGTGAGCAGACCCATTACCTAATATTAAAGTATTCTTAATTCATTCACTGTATAGTGGAAATGGAAGAAAAGCAACTAGATGTCAACACAACAGCTGTAACAACAAAGTGCAGTATAGACAGTACATGTGTCATGTCTGCAAAAATAACTTGACAACTGAAATAATCAAAAACTGACATATGTTAGAAACACTCACCCCATTCTTGGGATAGGCCACCCATCCTGGGTCCCCCATCACAGAGCGAGAATCCAGCAGGTTCACTGTTAAAGATTTAAAACACAGTCTTACAAACACAAAAATGACATGAAAGGGATGTAAATAAGATCTTGACATGCTTTTACCCATCTTTTAACACTTCCATTGTTTTATTTCTGTTTAGAAGTGTTATTGTGCTCAGTTCTGGTCATGTTTTCTTCACGACCAAATTTAAAAAAAACAACAACAATATGAATATCCAGCCAATGAAAGATAAATTGTTCAAGGTGCATAACAAAGGCTGACTGCTTTGTACATTCAAATGTTACTTATAGTTGACACAATGGTAATTCAGAACTGCAGGTTAAAAAAGGTCTTTTGATCTGTTTAAAAGTAATTTCATATATTTGTTCTCAGATGAAATGTAAAAAAACATTAATTATATCTCATTTCTTTTCTGAATTTGCATGTCCCCCATATAGTCTGATAAAAAAAAAGCGCATTTCTTCTGTATAAAACATTACAGTTGCATTTGATGAATAGGAATGATTTTGGTGTCTATCACTTAAAATACCAGTCCATGTTGAGTTGACACTGGGCACTGCCTGAGGCCTGTACCGCTGAGTTTATTGTAATAAAACAGGCTTTTTCAGGTTAGTTTGTCTTTGTTCACTTGATATGGTTCTAAAACACATGTTCAACACAGTTAAAGCCCAGTTACCATGGTAACGTATGCTAAAAGACTGGCTTGGTCTAGCATGCTAACCGTCAGCCTTCAGTAGTTGCTCAACCAGAGTTCCTGAAACTGTGCACTGACAGAAAAGAGATGACTTTAACCACTGACTCTCTGGTGTGCTGACACGTACAATGATGAATTGAAACATACACACCTGTCGGAGATCAATTACATGGCATGTGACATCAGATATTTGGGCTATAACAGTTACAAGTCTTCAATGTGCCTCCAATAACTAATTCCGTATGAATTAATAGATACAATAACATATTATATTCTGCCTCTTGCCCGTAGCTAACTGGGATACGCTCCAGCAGACTAGTGACCCCCAAAGCAAAAAACGTCTGAGGACTTGGATGATTTCAGTCATCTTGTCTTCCAGGAAATTTGATGGATGGGATACTATATTACAGACCTTTATTTTATCAAAACATTTATCCGTACATCAAACCATGTCCATCGACCCATGACAGGCTCTCTTGTTTTAACCTGATGTTCAATTTTTTTTAAACATCTGCTGCTTGCTGCAGTGGATGGTTTTGATCTACGCTCAACCTCTCAGAATGCTTCAGAATAGCACACACTTATTTTGACTAGCTGAACTACTCTTGACAACCAGTCCTTTTCGATGATCTTGAGGTGTCCTAACCATGTTAGCACTACGTGTTTGACTGAAAACCTGTATTTTTCTCAGGTGATGCAGCACTATTAGTGCAACAGTGATCTGGACTTACTTCAGAACCATAAAACATGACAACACACTGAATGGTGATGTGTCATGCTTGACACTTCAACACAGACACCAGCACATTGAATTGCCTTGTTTTATTGATGTGCTTTACTCTATACATGCACCTGCCTTGTCTTGTTCAAAAATAATAATCATTACAACAAACAGCACGTAGCCCAAAGTGCATTTCAGTTATCGTATGATGTTTTGTAATAACAAGCTACATAAAGGAAAAAAAAAATCTGCTTCTGTAAAAAAGCATTTTTACAGACATTTTTACGGAAAGCATTCTTTGAAAATAACTCCAGTGTATTGCTTTGCAAAAAAATATGTTTTCTCCTTTTTACGGAGGATATATGCTTCAAACTATGTCTCACATTCATTGTGACTTTATGTTCAGTTCTTCAATTCAAAATCAAAACAATCATTAAAAGTACATCAAATGAAGCCTGTTGCTTCATTTAATTCCGTTTCAGTGTATCCAAGCCTGCCATTAGAGATTAACTCTCTTTACAGGTGATCTAGTCCATCTGTGGCGAGCAACTTCTTCATACAAATTAGCTGTGTAACATCACTTCTAGGTTTCTGTATTTCTAATAGCAGTTATTTTATTAATCTACTCATCTAACTTTAAAAGTCTGAGGTTAAAATCAAAGTACATTCAAAGACAGATGTGCCCAACAAATAACTACAATAATATACATTTCACATGAATGTGAAATTTATATATTTCCTTAGAATCTTCATTTGACTTTTCATGCAAATTCTTGGCACTTCCTTTGAAAATGCCTGACTAATGCTCTATGCATGACAGCTGGTGTGGATTTAGGAACAGGATACATCAGTCTCTTCCCAGAGGAAATGACAAATTAAAATTGTGTGAGTGCTCAAACCACAGGCTGTTGGTGTGCTGATTATTAATTGTTTTTTTCTTTTATCTTCCCTACCTACCAGGTTAATGAATATGAGAATATCTTGATAATGTAACCCATATTTAGACATAACCCTAAAAGATTTCTGAACAGAGCAAATAATACTGTTGTATGCTAGAGCATTAATCATCGATTCTTCTCATAAATAAAATTCAACCCAGGTGCTGTGTGCCACATTTTCATTCACTCGTGATAAGCCGTTATAAAACAGACGATAATCATATGTTCATTATCAACCAAAGACTGTCAGAAAAGTAAGCAGAACAAAATTAGAGATAGTTTGGTGATTCGTACTGACGCACACATGCACACATGCACACACACACACACACACACACACACACACACACACACACACACACACACTAAACTGTAGTCTTACTGTCTCAACTGCTCTACAGAGAATAATAAAAGATGTCCTTAGGAGGCGATTAGACAACTAATTAGGCCATAAAGAGAGATAAGTGATGCTGAACTAGATCATAAGGGACGCGTTACCTCTTTCTTTCTCTATGAGGATCGAACCACCAAACTCAGCCATGACAATGATCTACAGAATTTATTATTAAAAGATATGGCCATTGAGAGAATTGAGTGATGCAAGAGCTTCCAGTGACATTATCTCAAGGATACCCAAAGTATTCTAATGGGCTGAAGTGGGTTTTTGGCTCGGGGTAGTGTTACACCTGGATAATTCTGACACAGATGCTTGGATGCCTTTAAAATATAAGTCAAAACATTTGAATATTGAGTTCAAGTTGCATTTATCGATGTTTAATCTTGAAATTTATATATTGGAATGAATCACCTCCAGACTTACTGTCTCATCTTTAACAAATAGGCAGACCGGAAAGCACTAAACATGCGCTGCTTTTAAACCATTTACTACAGTGATCACAAATGCACGAATATTATTTTGCAAAAAAGTAAAGTGATGGGATTTACACTGCTAAAGCACAGGCTCACACACCTGAGATCATTGTCATTAGTCAGACTTTATTATTAATCAATACACAATAACAATGACTAAAACAAATGTGAGGCATCTGGCTCTGGAGGTATTCTCAGAAATTGAGCAATTTAAATAAGAATGGATTGGCTCCGGGAGAGGAAATTAATCAAGATGGCACTGTGGGTAGTTTTTCCATTGCATCATTCATCAGTGGTGGAGCTTCAATACAGCATGGGGATGCTCACTATATGAGTTATGCAATTTTATTACAGTGCTACCAGAACTTTTCTATGATCATTTTTTTCTACCAAATCACTTGCTGGTACAAACCTGGTATAAATGCAAATAAAAGGTGACGACATTTTAAACTGCACAATATGTAGCCTGATAGGATTGTAGTCTCATGTCAAGATAAGAATTGAAATGAGGAAGTGCATTAAGTCCTAAATGATTCCTGAAAGACATTCAAATGCGGGTAGAGAAATGGTTCAATTTTACTCATTCAATTACAATAAATTAGCCCAATGAGAGTACAGCGGTTATGGGCTTCACTGGGGTCTCAAATTATGCATGAAATGTAAAATGAACCATTGCAATGCAAATTTATGCCTAATTAATCAAAATTCTTAAGAGGTTAGGTGTTTAACCATTTTATTTTATGTGTTTTACTAAGTAGAAGTAGGTGGCCTTTCAGTGTACGAATAAAACATTTTTAGTCAGCTTAAGGAGGAACAGGAGAGTGAATCAAAGGACAGGCTTGAAAATTGAACATGGGAAACATTCATTGAATTCATTTTTGATGTTGAAGATGCTGAATTCTCTCTAACATTACTATAGATCTATAATCAAATCATAAACATTCAGTCACAGTCATAATCCCTTGATTCCAAGTCAAAAAAGAACCAGTACAAGTAACTGATTTTGGCAAAATGAACTGTCCTTTTGTGTAAGAAGCACAAACACAAAAACTCAACCCCCTGGTGTCATCATTTAATTCTGAAGACATATAAGGAGGTAAAATATGTGTTTTAGGTGAACTTTAACGATTTCATGTGTTGTCAAAGAATAACCTACAAACCGCTCCGAAAGTGTCCCACTGTCACACTTTTGTGAATCTAAACTTGGACCAAATAAATCTGCCACGTGAAAAATAGCAGGGTGATGAATGTTCTCCCTTTCCCGGATAATGTTGTCTAATAGGCCCAAACAATGGTATTCATCCCAAGCTATTAAAGTGCTGCACAGTCCATGTACAATAGCGTGGGAACAAATATCTAACATGCTCCATACATTTGACTATTTTTATTTATATATAAATCATTAGAGGATGTCCATATTTGGCAATTGGCTGTATAGGTGCATTAATTCATAGAAAAATCTTATTAAATATTTGTAACCTTGTTTACACAGTGAAAATATTTGAGCTATGTGGTGAAAATTTTAATGTTAATGTCAGACAAGATAAGCAAAATACTTCTAAAGGGCTGCCGGTGTGAAGTGGCTGCAGGGGCGCAAACAGGATTCAGAGGTTAAAAGGATTCATTCGCATCTTTAAAGAGAGTGACAGATAAGACTAGAAGTTGCATTGAAAAGGAGCAATTAAAAACTATTTTACCAAACGGATAAATACCAGACGGAGACTTTTGATTCGCGTCGTGCGTGAAAGTAAAAACCAGAGGTCTGGAGAGACGCAGTTAAAAGTCAGATTGAACGGACAAAAAACCACAGGCTCAATTAAAGGAATGTCATGAACATTTTAAGCTGAAACTAACTGTACTGACAGTCAAACGGAGTAAAAGGCGATGGTTTGTCTTTAATGAGAAGACGGACCTTTAACCGCTCACATTTATCAGCGACAATTAATTCCCAGCCGCGCGTCTGCCGGCGGTGTCACTGCCCCCCCCCCCCCCCCCCCCCCAAAAAAAAAAAACTCTCATCCCCCGCTTTTACCTTCATTTGCGGGGATGCAATATACTCCAACACATGCCAGACTCCAAATCCACGTCCAAGCCTCCAGTCGAATCCCACTACTCCACCTGCAAGATTGCATGGCGCATCCGAAAGACACAACCGGCAACACAAGGACCGAAGTGATCTCCTGAAGAAGTGCGGTGTCGGTCAGCTCAGAGCCGGACCGCCCAGACGGATCATCTGTAGCGCTGCGCGTCCACTCGGAGAGGGGGCAGCTCCTGCTCTGCTGCTGGTAACGCAACGTTCTGACGAGCCGTGTGCGCTCTGGGTTTGGAGAGGCGGGCAGCGCGCCGAGGGAGGGGGTGGGGGCGTGGGGGGGGGGCGGAGTGTAGCCCGCGTCTCTCCAATCACAGACCCCCTCCACAGGTGAACCACTTTGCTGCGGGACGAGATTGTCGAACTGGGTCTTTGGAGACGCGCATGTTACTTCTGCCAGACCTCCGTGTCGTTTCACGACTTGACGAGCTGCTCGTTTTGGGGCATTACAAACTTTATTAAGACCAGTCATTTATACAGACTATAATTTTGTACTGCCCTCCGTATCATGGATAGGGATCATACATTTAAGATTTAAGTGAGTTATTTCTTTCTATCATGAGTCCTCAAGCAGTGAACAATATTGTATGTAAATGATCATAAAACAATAAGATTAGTCACTAATATCACATCTATTTATTTAAGAAAGTGCATACTTACACCTGGCTTTCTATTCTATTCTATTCTATTCTATTCTATTCTATTCTATTCTATTCTATTCTATTCTATTCTATTCTATTCTATTCTATCCCTTCTTCCCATGCCACCCATGGTGCAGTTCTATTCTTTGATCACTGAGGGATGCAGGGTGATATTCCTGTGCTGAAGCGCTGACACCTCCTACACTCCTTGTGTACATGCATACTCATACAGGCAGGCATAGCTTAATTTTTCATGTATAATGGAAGCTAGAGACATACATTTGAATTTCCGGAGTGCCCACAGTGACTTTCTGTCAAACTCATAAATGTCACCTCTTATTTCAGAAAAAATGTAAGATTAGTCAAATCTCAGATGTAATCCTTTAACGTTAAATGATTAGTACGATTTCCAGGGACAACTGTAATTGTGGGTGTGATGTCAGAGCAGGGGTAGTGGTGCATCACAGACATGCAGGGATCTGATCAGCACTGACAGTTAATGTGGAGGTGGTTCTGGGATGCCAGGAACAGTTGTTGTCTCCTGGAAGTGTTGTCTGCATAATTCTATAAAATGAATACGAAGGAAAGTGTAACTACAATCTATCTTTAACCTTATAAATGCAATCAGCAGCCACTGATGATCACATTTGATTGGGAATGCGTTCTCCCTTTTTCTTTGGGGAGGTTCTGATAAATGGATGGATGATATGTCACTTCTAGATCTGTTCAGATGTGCAGTAATGGACTTTCTTAACGACATCTGGCAATTTATTTTACAAAGAAGTGAAAATAGAAGGAAAGTTGGAAAGATCCATGTGCAGCTCAAAACCAACCGCCACTTCGTACTACCATAAACCACTAGTATAGAAGAGCTATGGCAACCCTTTATTATCTCCTGTGTAATTCACTTTACACTTCAAATAATGGAATATTTATCAACAATGCAAATTATTTTATTTATTTATCATTATGAAGTGTTCACATTTACTATCCGCTCATGGGATTTGAGAATAGATAGATGAAGAAGGGTTTACGTACAGAAATGCAATTTTTTCTTTATTCTTATGAGGTAAAGTCACCACATTGTAGCATTTTTTAAAGACAGTTGTTTGGTGCTGTCAACTGGTCCTTTTGGGGCGAAGCAGTCACATGTGTTTTTCCGTCATGGCAATATGGGAGGGAAAGCAAGGTCTCTCTCTCACACACACACACACACGCACGCATGCACGCACGCACGCACGCACACACACACACACACACACACACACACACACACACACACACACACGCACAAACACAAAAAACAAATCTAAAAAAAAAGTTTGGTAAATTAAACTCAAAAGCAGGGGGATTTTAACTGAATGTGACATATTTTCTATTTGATAACTAACTAACTTTGATAAGAGTTCTGGTTTGCTGCTGCAAGACTGCTAACATACGATACCAGGTTTGCCTTTTGCTATGTTCACTAAACTGAAGCAGACAAGCACACAACATGAGTAAACGAAGGCATTACAAAAATTAAATACATTGAGAGTGATATCTGAGTTGTCCAATATGACTGCACAGACGACTACTGTATTCATTTATTTTCCCTGCACCAAGCTCTACAAGGCTAATGTAATTAAATTGCATGGAGACTTTTGTGGTTGTCAGATGTAGAAATATTAAGAAGAAACAAAAAAAATACATTTGGGCACTTGGAAGAGCCCTACTTGCATAAGTTTGAGGTAAGGACACAAAAATAAATGAACTCAAATGCAGTATGAAACAATTTAAATCAGGCTTCTTGTTTTCCCCTGCAGCACAGCAATCTATACACATGTTTGCTGAGAATGAATTGGATTTTAGAAAAACAAAAACAGGCCTTCACAGATGTTGAATTAGAAAATTAGTGCATGGATGTTTCATCTGAAGCACTAAATTAAGGCATGAACCACACTGTACAAGAGAAAGCACAGTTGCAGCTCGATGCTGCTTTCATTGAACACCTTGCAAAATTTCTTTATTATATAAACCAACTGATATTTGTGACAATGGCCTACTTTTGGTGTACATTAGACTTTATATTGCAGAAGAAATAAGAAACGAGTAGTTTCATAATTTTCTGGCTGTGGACAACCCCCGTTTTATCTTACAAACTAGCAAAACATACATTGACCATTGAAGCATCCCAAATAGCTCCATATTCACACTGGTCAGTTTGAGTGTCTATGGGCATCCACACCACATAATGGGTAACTTGATGGCATAATCAAAATGTATTAAAAGCACAACTCAAATTGTTGTTCATGAAGTATTCTTTAAATAAAAATCAGTTTCTTCAGTCAGGTATAAAAAGCACAAGTAAAAATTTATTAGAATCTGTCTGTTCAGACCTCAGCATGGGAAGAGGGATAACTTGACCTCTTGAAATTTCAACTTAAGACTCTTACTCTATGCAATAGTAATGGTTGTGTGATTAATGTCATGCAGAATTGATAAGTTTTGTAACTATTCCTGACAGCCCAGTACAAACAATCATAAGGTGTAATTGAATCCCCCACTCGCTCTCTCTCTCTCTCACACACACACACGCACGCACGCACGCACGCACGCACGCACACACACACACACACACACACACACACACACACACACACACACATTGCACCCCTATACCCACAGTGATCAGCTTTGGGGTCTGACCAGCTGGCCCAGAATTCTCCATATAGCAGCATGCAGTGAGATATTAAAACATAATAGGCCTCCAGAGAACTGACAGCTTTATTACAGTAACTCAGATGCCTTTGGATGCTCTTCTCTTCAAAGCTTTGGCACCATCAACAAAGTTGCATGAAACTGTAACTGTGTTAATCCTTATTCTTTCCATTATTTCTTAATTTGGTGGCTAGGAAGAATTTAATGAAAGCTGTCGGTGTTCAGGAAAAGTTTATATTTGAAATCACAGTTTGAGTTTAATTAACTGGAAAGCAGCAGAATGCTTCACCCCTTTGAGCCTCAATGAATTATATTTGAGTGGCACGTTTGCAGACATGATTTGAGGTGTTCCAGCTGAGAAAGGATAATGGCCCCTTTTCAATGCAGACATTTTAGCATCTCGTAGCAGCAAAAGCATGTGTCTAATTACAAACAGGAGACATGGCTGCATTCCATTCAGACGTCCCAATTCCAAGGCTTTGTTATTGTGTGTGCTGGCTTATTGGCATGGAATACCAACACACTTAAATGTGAAAGAGCCTTCGTTTGTGCTGGGAATGACATTTATGTTTTTTTTTTTCCTATAAAAAGATGTAATGACTGCGTTGTCATCTGGTTAGTCAAGAAGAAATTCAGGAGACAGAAGGTGATCTAAAGAAAATGCGGCCTATATAACACGGTTAAATTGCCTGATATGTAGCCGTAAGTTCTCACTTACATGCAAGAAGAAATGTTTGTTCCATCATCTTACTGCAATTAAAATAACCTGTGTCTATTTTTGATGGTCTTCTAACTAAAAAAAAGTTTGGCATTAGAGATTTTCTGGCCTCTATTTGACCCCAAAACATGGAGTACTTGTTTTGGGATTGTAGAGAGGGAAAGCGCGCACATGAATACACAAAAAAAAAGAAATACACACTCACACTGACAGCCACATACACAACCCCGTGGGCATCGTTAAGCCCTGCTTAGCAGCTCAGCGAGGCTGGCAGGCAGTGCTGCTGATATTCTCTCTCTATTTTGGCTGCTCCCTTCTGCATGCTGCTCCAAATCCTACTGCTCTCTTTTCACACATTTTATCTCTCGACTCAGGACATACAGAATATATACTTCATATAAAAAAAACAGCGTGCAGGGGCTGGGGGATAACTTCAAGGCAATCCGTGAGGAAAGCAGTGCCTGCGGATCTAAGATGAGTAATATATACTCAAAAAACAAAGTGCTTTGATTTGATTCCCTCAGTGCATGATGGAGGGGACGTAGTTATTACCATTTTAAAGATACTACTCACGAAGCTATAGGAGAATGTCAGCTATATCACTGGATTGAAGAAGTAAAAAGCAGACAGTTTTTCAGACAAATTGTAACTGAAATACAATATTCTACAAATTAATATGAATAACTATTCATTGTATTATTAATATTATGGTAGATTGGTAGATGGTTTGTAGATTTACAGCTGATGGTACTTATTACAGTCAATCACAACAAAACAAAGTATGGATGGTTGGTAGGACTCGCTCTTATTTGTTCCTAATTCTTCATTCAAATCATATCAGCCTTCATGTTGTTTTTATCTGGGTCACCTTTGCAGTTTTTGCCAACATACAACCGTATAAATGTGTGCGGATAAAGTCGAGTGGATTATGATGCACTTAAAGCACGGGACATTAAATAAATGTAGTGAGTCCTCCAGAGTGATCATTAATAATGGTAGAGTCATTAAATTCCGTAGTGTGAGCTAACAATAATGCAAAACACTTTATTAACTTCAGGAAAAAAATCAAACCATACAAATATGTGTAAACGAAACTTTGATCCACTGAGCTGGATTTAATTTATAATGTAAAGATAAGGTTTTATTCTGACATCATCAATCCGATGGCTCTGACCTACCATTGGTTGATGTTTGCTAGAAATTCCCATTCCTATGTTAATGCATCACACTTTAGTTTGTAACACTGGGATGCACGACAAGTTCAGTTCAACAAACTGTCTTTGATTAGATCAGTCAGACTTAGAGGTGTTTCTGAATCCAGATGCAAGCTGCCATGTTGAAGTTACATACCCCCTCCTCCCCTTGGAAAAAAAGAGAAAAAGTTTGTTATTAGTTGTCCATTTCCCAGACATAACCTGCTCCCTGCTCTTATCTTTTTTTATCGTCTTTGTCTCGTCCTATCTACTTCTTCCTCTCGCCTTGGTCTCTGCCAGCTTTTCCCCAAATCCACCCCTACCTCTTCCTGCCACTTTCTCTCTATTAGTGTTTTAAATAAAGCATACAGTACATGGAAGCTAACCTTTCTTTTATGCCTCCATTCTGTATCTACTTTGGTCTTTGTAATTATACTTCTCTCTAATTTCTCTTAATTAGTGACTGTATTGATTCCATTGTATAGCTGTGTCTATTATGGTGTTTCAAGTGTTTCTGAAAAAAAAGTGAAAAGAGCAACAGTAAAGACTTAAAAAACAAAAAACAAAAAACCCTTAAATCTTATTTTTCTTCACACATTCACTTTCACCTACCCACACACCTCATCCCATCTGTAAAACCCCATGTTTCCTCTTTTTATTAACCTACAACTTCCTCATTACAGTGGCTGTCACACAAATGCACGCACACACATTCACACACCCTGGGGGTCTGTGGCAATCCAGTCAGCTGTTTGTCCAGTTCAGTTGGGTCACAAATTGCTGGCACCACTTTAATTTTTCTATTTGTCGCCATCAGTGTCTCTCCATCTCATTCTCAGGGTAAGGGCGATGATGAAAAGTCCCCTTGTTTTCAAAATAAAATAATTCCGAAAACACAGATACTGTACGTTCATGTCTTTTTTTCTTATTGTGTAATGGGAACACCAAACACAGAAGATTTACTCATCGTAGCCTAATGATGCATGTGAGCATTAACGCTGATAAAAATTAGCAATCTTATTATTTTAAGTGTACTAGTAGCTTAGATGTAGATAAATAGATAAATGTAATATATATATATATATATATATATATATATATATATATATATATATATATATATATATATATATACACTGTATATATATATAGACATATATTTACGTTTTGTTAATTCTTATGCTTTATTCCAAAACTTACAAAGAAAGAGCCGAGACAATTTTTTGTATCAGCAAAGCAGAATGTACTTTGAGGATAAAAATTAAAAAAAATTCTGGTGAACATGCAAACTCTCTAGTGTCGGTCACATGAGGTATTTGTTGACAGATAAAAGTTCCACATACATATTGTATCAGTGTTTAAGTCCCTATTCTGGATGCTAAATGATATTCATGCACCAACCCCCTTCCTGCACATGCTGCTTACCCTGAATGTCTTCTCCTCCTTCCAGCTTTTCCCTACAGGGGTCGCCACGGTGAATCAGAATGTAACTTGTGAACGTAACTTGTGAAAATGAATGAGTCCCTGTAGAATAATAAGAACATGGTGTGTGTGTGTGTGTGTGTGTGTGTGTGTGTGTGTGTGTGTGTGTGTGTGTGTGTGTGTGTGTGTGTGTGTGTGTGTGTGTGTGTGCGTGCGTGTTTTTGTGTGTGTATGTGTATGTGTGTTTAATGAAGGGAGAGTATGGCTAGAAGTTCCCTGGGGAATAAACATACATCATTCCAGTTACACACAATAGAGACAGTTATATTGTAATGTACACCACCAAGCATACTATGTGTGTATCTGTGTGTGTGTGCGTGTGTGTTAGAGAGAGGAGAGAGAAAATTTAGTCTGAATTTGCGGTGACGAAACTTGATGAGAAACATGGTGGAGCTGAACAGCTGTCACCACTAGTAGAGCAAGATGTCACACATTAAATCCACCCCTATTTACATTCTATTTTTGCAATTCAGAGACCCATTCTGCATTTATCACCCGACCCTAATGACTCCATATGAAAGTTCCACCATCAACAAATCAAACTATTTGCAGAATTACCTTTGTTACATGATTAGAACCTTGATGTTCTCATGTAAAGGTAAACATCATCCACTATTATTTTGTTAAAAGTGAAACACTACCATTCTACTATTTACTTCTTTCTCATAGAACGTGCAAAAGATTCCATGTATTGATAATTTTATATCAAGGGATGTCCAGATATAGCGGGTGGTGGCAGATTATTTGTGACATTTGAGGAAGTAGGCTGCAAAATAACCAAAAAAGGTCAAATAATGTTGTTATGTAATTGTAATTTCGGAAATGAATGAAGGGCAAAAGTTTAACAAAAAATGTGAAGGTAGAAGTTAAACTTGATTTAAAGCAAAAGATATAAAACATGTATAATAAATTGTATGACATCACAGTGAATATTAAATAATGAATAAATGAAATTTCTGTCAAAAGTTGCATTTGCTTAGATTCTTGGACGTGCAGCTTGTGTCATACCGTGATCCTCCTGAGTACAACACACTACAATTTGCCACAGTCTGTTATTCTGCTGGGGTTTTATATCCAGGATTGTCTGTCATTCCCACAAGGGATCCATATTTTTCAGTACCTTGCAAAATTGAATCAATGTGCCATTGTATGGCAATAATGTACCAATAATTAAGGCCACTATAGCTGGGTCAGGGGCTACATTTTTCAGCAGATTTCTTTCTTACACTGCTTTTGATACATTTCTCCTGCTTTCATGCCTTGCAGTTTTATTATTTCAATTTACCTGACATCACCAGAAATAAAAAGGACATCCAACTCAGCAATTCAGTCAGCCTAAACTACACTTGATTTGATGTCACGTAAAAATATTAAGCCTAGTCTCAAACAAAAACAGGGAACGAAATCAAAGATGTTTGTAAGTCAGTACATCGATAGGAGCCAACTTATTTTTCAACAGCAGTAATTGGAGCTGTGGATGAACCAGTGGTTAAATATTGATTTATAAACTGTACTGTGTTGATGGCTGATTGCCCACAGACACAGATGGTTTCGTGACTGCCAAGGAAGAGCAGTTACAACTGGAAGACACTGCAGAGGCTCTCTGATAACAGCTTGTCTGTTGGCACAATGGATTTTCACCACACTGAAAAATTAAGACCGTTTTGCTCAATGGATCAAATGATTGCTTTTACATTTACACCATTTGGCATTCAGCTGCTAAACAATAGCCCAAACATTCTGTTCTGGATCAAATAAACAGATCTGATTAATTGAAGACGACATCCTATATGGAAATCACTACCTCATTAAAAATAATATGGCAAATTGAATAATTATCCCTTCTATTTTAATGGAAGACAGTGACGCACTTTGCTTAGAATTGCTTGTTTATAGCAGTTTCCAGTGATTCCTGAAGGTCAGTAAGGTCATAGTTTTTACGTTTCAGACCCTGTCTATTTACCATATGTCATGACATTATACTGCAAATATTTTATAGTAAATGCAGCTACTTGAATATAAAACACATTTTTACTTAATATCAAACTGTCGATACAATGTTATCTTGTTTCATCAGGCTTCATTATTTACCTGCCAAGGGAGCAATAGCGTCGGAACAACAGCTTGCATCTAGACATATGGGACAGTAATGAAAAGAGACATAAAAGGACCTCATGGCTTTATGTTTTTTTCATGTGCTCTGAGACACTGCAAGCAAATATGCTGAAACCACCAATGTCAGTCAAAGCCGTAATATATAATGAGATTAATTTTGCATCAGCAACTGCCGTCAATTTAATTAGCAGCTACAATAAGGAAAAAAAACCCCATAATAATAATGCTGAAAAAAAATTAGACCTGACTAATCTTTAGCGTCATGTTACACGCAAAAAATTTGCGCGTAACATAAGCAAAGTAATTTACTCTGCCTGTGTTCAGATAAACTAAGAAAATAGAGGGAGTCACACTAAATTGGATAGAAGAACTTTTTGATTTAATGATCAACTTTTTATCTTGCTAATAACAACAATAAACTGTGATTAATAAAAGCTTAAAATAATTATTATTTTTACCTAGTCTCCAGCAGGGTCCAAAGCAAATCATAGTCAGGCAACGTTAGTGGGTGAGTTTAAATCCAACAGGTTAGTAAACCTTGGATGACTGACTCCTCTTCATGACCACAAGAAGACTTCCAGCTCCTGTTCTGTTTGTAAGACTGCGTTAGCAGTTGACTAAAAGAAAAATAAAAAGGCAACAAACCCTCTGTGTGATTGTTATCTGCATAGGGCATTCTTAGCAATGGTGGATTCTTTGCATTAGGCATAATTTTGGGGATGCTCTTGAAGATGGTACTACAGACCCCCAGCCTGCTCATACAGTCATCAACACTGCCCTTATTAATATCAAACCAGTTTAATATTTAGGATGTAAAATCAGGAAGTTTACCCAAGTAATATCTGAGTGGGACCAGAATTTCTAATGAGAGATACTTTTCATAACAGATTGCTCAGAGAGTCTGAAGCTCAAGGAAAAACAGAGATGAATGCAGCAACACACTAGGAATTAAATACAGGCCCAGCAGGACCCTGTAACGTACGCTATCGGTAGAGCAGCTTGAATGACAATATAATTCACACACGCCAACTTGAGGCTGAGACCTTGGTCAAGTACAGCTGGAGCCTGATTGGATGATGATGCACAGGTGAGTTTACAGGTGTGAATGCTGTGAATGCTGGTGCAACTACACCAAAATAACGTACCTGTATTTCATGACCTGTGTTTATGTGTATATTTGTTTGTTTGTTTGTTTTTGCATATATGGATATGAACATTTACAACTGTGTTAATTCTTACTAGATATCTGCTGTCTAATCATCAAGAACAGGCTATTGATAATATAGTTTGAAATTGTATAAAACATTAGGTTTTTGTAAATTTAGACCGTTATCTATTACATTTAAATACTTAATGGTCTGTTTTGGGCATAACTGCACAAACAGGAACTGCTGTCATGTTGAACATGAGCGATTATAATGCAAATATACAATTTTCACAACCTAATATGAAGTGGTTGCCTTCTACTGTCACTGTTTACTGTGCACAGTCTGTTGTATTCATTCATGTTGCTTTAATTTACATGGCAAATGCATCCCTTAATCAAATGCACATTATCATGTATTATCACTATCTGTATCTTGTTCTTTAGTATGGTCCCATACTTCATTACAAACATACATATAGCCCAGTCAAATATTCATACAATATTGTACACTACAATTTATTGTATTATGAAATGTTCCATTATATGAGTGAAGCCTGTAACTGCAATGAAATGATCCACATTACATTTATTCTTATTCTGCCTTCTCCAACTCTTCTCCTATTTTACATTGAATACCAGAAAACATGAGGAAATGGAAATTTATTTTTCAAAGTAAATAAAGAAGATATGAAAAGCCTACTCTCATGGTATAATAAACCTGGCTGGTTAGCACATCTATTTACTCATGCCACTAAAACAACCTTAATACCACAGCACTTTCTGAATTTGGTTTTTTTTTTTGGTGTTGACTGATGTTTGTTTTGCATCTATTTTGGAGTATATTTTAGCATCAGGCTGTGTACATGATGTATATGCAAGATTATAAATTTTTTTGTGTATTGTCACTCTTTCAGCAGCATATTTGTGAGTGTGCATGTTTGTATGGATCTGACAGACACATGCTGTTTGTCCTGGTGATGCAGCTCCCACCAGTTGGGGGTAATGAGACATTTTTTACCAGAGCATCACAGGCAGGCCTTCTCCCAGACAATACACATTTTCATCACCATAATCCCTTTATTCCTAAAGGAAGAAGAGGAAGAGAGAATATAGGGAGATGAAAAGAGCAGAATGGAAGGAATGAGAAAGAAAAACAAATGGAAGACATCAAAACGAGGGATGCTGAAAAAGACACTGGGTGGAGAGGGATGAAATGGATTAGATGAAGTGAGATTAAGAGACAAACCGAAACAAATTGGAGGAGATGGAGGAGTAGGGACAAATAGAGAGACCTAGTTGTGGTGTCAAATAAGATAAAGAAAAAAATGATATAGGGAAAAATGGGACAGGACATGGTTGGTGAAGAGGGGGTGTAGGGCGGAAGAGAAGAAATCTATTTCATCACTTTGAAGAGAGAGAAGAGGAATTTAACAGTAAAGTGGTGAACACGCACGCACGCGCACACACACACACACACGCACACGCACACATGCACGCACACACACACACACACACACACAGGGAATACTGCTCAATAGATGTGTGATGTCAGTTGACCCCAATATAAACAAATACCCACCAGAGTCTCCTTATGCACATAAACAGTCACACACATTGACCTGCACATGTAACACATCCATTCACATACACAGACACGCACGCACGCAAGCACGCAGGCACACACACACACACACACACACACACACACACACACACACACACACACACACACACACACACACACACACACACACACACACACACACACACACACACACACCTCTTTTGGGATCTTGGCAGAGCCTATACTTCTTCAGATTGGAATTAGCTAGATGCAGGAAACATGTAACGTTGATTAGTGTGTGGGGTATACATGCTCACATTAGCACACACACAGTGACATGTATATGCTGCATAATGTACATCTTTCATAGCCACAAACACACACACACACACACACACACACACACACACACACACACACACACACACACACACACACACACACACACACACACACACACACACACACACACACACACACACACACACACACTGATGCCTAAGTCATCATTTAAAATGCTACATGCAGTTTTCTCTGAGGGGTGTCAACCTATTTTCACACAGGGATCAGAGAAAATAAATGGAGATAGGGAGAGATAATAAATTGAGAGAAAGAGTTAGCAGCAGGTAGAAACTCTGTCCTCTGATGAATTGAAACTGTCACAAAATAGTTGCTGACATAAAGGTAGAGTGATACAGCTCTCGAGAGGAGAATACAGTGCTATGAGGAGGAAATAACATATTAGTGTTCCTTCATTACATTTTATATCACTTCTTGTGATGAATCTTTTCCTGAATCATGAATAGGGAGGATGATGAAATTTATTCCTGAAGTGTTTTCTGTTAAAATAAGATAATAATAGTGACTAAAACAGTAGTTAATGGTGATTAAAACAGTACAGTAAATACAGTAAAACAGTAAATATGTGTTACGTTGTTTTCATATTAACTGTCGACTGTTTTGGAGGCACAGTATTTTCTTGTTTGTCTCTACACAATAACTCAATGATCAAATATGCCTGACAAACATTTCAACATATTTGAGGTGAAAGTTATTACTGATTTAGTCAATGCATCTTTTTATTTTGCATCCTATTATATGCACACGTGAGTGAAATTGCTTTTTTTGCTATAAGTGTAGAACACCCATGATAAAGCTTCTGTTGTCAGCCTGTGCTGTCACTTTCACCAGATGATTAAAAATGATTAACACTTTTTCTGTTTGTGATAACAACACGGTGGCGTGGGTTCTCAATCGGTCTTACGGCTTCTTCCCAGCTCCAAAAGCCCATGTGAGTGTGACTGGTTGTTTTTCTTTCATGTGGCTCAGGAATGCACCAGCGATGCGCCCAGAGTGTCTCCTGCCTCTCGGCCTTAGTCAGCTGGGATAGGCTCCAGTACACCTTTGACCCGAAAAGTCGAAGAAGGGCTGTACAAGGAAATGGATGGTTGGAAGGATATCATAACATACCAAATTGGATGTTGTCTGGTTCACGTACTATTTTTCTATTTGCAAACCTGTGTCGTTTTCTCTCATATCATCTTTTCGATTTTGTAGTGCATACTATTTTACATCTAACACAGCCTTTCTTTCTTTCTTTTTTCTTTTTTTTAATTCATATTGATGTTTCACATTTAATTCCAAATTAATGAAATGTTTCTATTCTATCATTGTTTTTGAAGTTGTCCTTTTCGGCATGGAATCCTACTGAATTGGTTTTTGGAAGAGTTTCAAAATTTTATTTTACAATCTTTCCTTTCATTTTTACAATGCTCTGCTGTTTGCTGACAGGTTTACATTCCAGTCTTACAGACAAAGAATTTCTACCATGACTGCTATAATCACAAATGAACTCTACTTCAATGCAATGCACCTTATGTCATATTACTGTATTACATGAATATAGAAGACTTTTGTCCTAACCACAATGAATGAAGACCTTTTTAAAAAAAATTTAGGTCCACACTTTATGGTGTAGGTATCATAGCTGAACCGTGAATGAGCTATGGAAAAGGATATTCGCCATAGAAAAATAAACTTTAACTTTAATAAAGTACACAGCATATACATAATGCACATGTGCCATGGTCATAATTGCGTCACTAAAATTGACTAAAATTTAAACTACATTGTTATTTATCTGTAAATCTTGACAAAACCAAAGAAGACCTCACTGAAACCCTCCATTAAGTACCACTATTGATCTCTTTAAAGGAGCAGTATCTCCTCATATTGATTTTAAAAGGGTGCAATCGTGGCCAGGAGGTCCTCTAAAGTTTCAGTTGAGTGCAAATCTGAGGGTTTAAAGCAAATGAATGAAGAAGCAGTGCTTCTAAAATATCATGAGACTTTTAGTTATGACCTCAGGTGTTTGGTCTCTCTCTCTGTGACCTTTACAGTACCTAATTAGCCTTGATGGCCATCTCTGTACCTCACTATTGTGCTGTAGGTTTTTCTTTTTTTTAATGAATTGACTGAATATATCCTTCAGAATGAGGAAAGTGAT